>NC_134488.1:68464897-68764897 GCF_040206685.1 Ascaphus truei | reverse complement strand
TTTTAATAGGATTTAAAAAAATTGATACAGATGCAATTGTTTTGCCCCAGAAAGACACCACTTTGCCAAGATACATTTGGGCCTACATTGTTCTTTTTGGGGCTTATAGTGTTTCGAATGGATGTAACACTTGCAGCCTAAGGCTGAGTCTATGATGACTCCAGCCGTGCGGAGGCGCGCTGAGGCTGAGGGAAAGCGGGTGCTTTCCCTGGCATTAGTTCGCGCGCCGTCCGGGGGCGTGTCGGGGGGCAGGCCAGTGACGTCACGGAACTGGTTCACCCTCATTGGGCGAACCGCTCACGTGACCGGCCCAGCACTCCCATGAGCGCCGAAACTAAAAAAAAAATTAAGTGCTAACCCTCCTCACGCCTGCGGAAGTGTGCGCGAGCCCTTGCTAAAGCCGCTCTCACTGCGGCTGCAGGGGCTCACTGACAAGCGTCAGCGCGCCTCAGCACGGGTCAGCGCCTAAGCGCTGACCATGGACTCAGCCTAAGGCTGCTTTATAGTGAGGGCGATGCGACCGTGTGACGTCAGCCGTCGCCGTTGTAATAGCAATTCCTGGTTATAGTGCAGGAGTCTGGACAGGGGGCGTGGCGAAGGCGTGGCCATCATTGGCTGAACTGCCTACAGGAGTCTGGACAGGGGGCGCGGCGGAGACTGTTCACCCTCATTGGCTGAACTACTCACGTGCCGCTGATGTAACGCTTCGATCGCTGAAGAAGTCAAAATCCATTGACTTACAGCGATCGCGTGACGTCAGCCGTTGCAGTCGCGCCCACTATGGGCACCCGTGATGGACTGCATGTGCTTGCTACAGCGCTGCGTAACATCAGTACTATAAATGCAGTCACGGCTGCGTGACGCCATGGCCGCACCCCCGCCATGCCTCCCCCTGCTCTTCTCAAGACGCGCATCCCAACGTTACCTCAAGACCGGAGATCGTGGCTTAAACTGATGCAGGGGCCGCCAGACGCTCCGACGCGCGCGTGCCTGCATTGACTGAGGCTGTAGCCTTATACTAATGCTCCTGCCTCTGGCTCTTAGGATGATGGTGTCTCCCTTATTTCTGCTCGCTGTGTGATTTGATGGGATAAAGAGCGGCGCTCGTGAATATGGACATCACACATCTTCTGTCCTTTGTGAAGAAGACTTTCTGCCGGATCATTAACCTCTGGAGCATAACCTGGGTGAGTGATGCTGCTACAGTATTTAACTGATCTCACTACTGTGTTGCTTCTCTTGTAGCTGCAATTTTCTGTTCAGGTGGTACAGGGCACACTTAGTTGCATAAATAAAAAAATAATGTCAGGGGGCCCTACTTTAATGGAGTAATCCATGCAATACTCTGTGTTTTTTTTTTTTTTTTTTTTAAGAAATCAGTTCTGTAGTATTAGATAATACTGTACTTACTTAAAAAAATGTATTCAACTCTTAATGCCACTTTTTATGATTTTTAATATACTGATATGCCTTTGATTTCTATAACAGGCGTTATCACACCTCCCCACCAGTACAAGATCTTTGCAACACTTTCCTGTTTGTGATCATTTGTTGCCAATGTTCCCAACAGTTTGAGCTGCAAACTGTAACAACTGATAATGTTACCCTAGTAATATAAGAATACATTGTAGCTGCTGAGTTACACTGACTGAAGGATTGATTGCAACTGAAAGGCAGCCATTTAGTCAACCCTGGGAAGCAGTATCTTCGCTGATCGATCACGGGAGAACCAATCTGTTGGCAGCTTAGGTAATTTGTTTTGAATAAAGGTAATGCCAGAGACACCACAAAATGTGATACACCTCATTATAATCTGTGCACAGTGGCGGATTTCCCATTAGGCCCGATAGGCCCAGGCCCCGGGTGAGAGCGTGGGGCCTCTGTAAAGGTCTTGTTCTTTCTCCTTTGTGCAGCCATCCTCCTTCTGTAGCATCGCTGCGGCGTCACATCGTGATACGTTGCCATGACAATCTGGCGTCACATGGTGGCAATTAGACGCTGCGATGCTGCAGAAGGAGGCGGGCGGCGCTGCAGGAGGCGGCGCCAGCCTGGGCATTAAAAAGGTAAATGCCTATGGGTGGCAAAAATGTTAAATGTGCATGTGTCTGTGCACAATGTAACACCTCCTACTGACACCCCCCAAGGTGCATGCTGGGAAAGAGACGCAGAATGTGATACATCTCATTATAATCTGTGCACCGTGTAACTCCTCCCCAGTTCCTCCTACTGACACTCCCCAAGGTGCAAGCTGGGGCAAAATTGGGGTAAAAGGCATTGATACATAGGTAAGGGTGAAAATGCCCCGTTTTATTTTAATAAAAATTGCCTTGATTCATAGATTTATATAAATTGCAGAGGTCACTATTAACTAATTCCCTGCTAGAGTTGCCAGCAATGCATTGCTCGGCATGTTATTATATTGTTCTGCATGTGCTTATCTTCGAACAAGAATGTGAAATTCTGACTCGAATGACAGAAAAGCGGCTTCGGTCTCCTTAAACATCACTGCAAGTATTTCACTTAGTACTAGGAGGGACTGCTCAGTTAGGCTAAGGTGCCAATGGGGGAGCTTGTGTCCTCTTTTTAGGTAAGCAAGTATTCTACAGGGTCTCCCATGTTGCAGTTAATAGCTGGTGAGCAGCTCTCAAACTGCATGGCTATCTTTCAGAGATGTCAATTCCCAATGACAGAAATCTGTGTAATTTGGAGGTTTTGACCCCGAAACATGTCTCTTCCGTGGCTGATTTTCATCATTAAGATGTCATGGCAGTCTATGTGATGCTGATGCAAAAAATCTCTGAGACTGAAATTTGCTACACCAACCCACTTCAAATACATTATTTACTATGGATCCCCAAAACTACCAGAGATATACAAAAAAAAAAAAGTGATACCCACTACAAACTTATCCTATGGGACAGGATTAAAGTAACAAATTAACCTTACTACATCCGATTCGAACACGATGCCCCTAATTTCTTAACCCCCTTATTCAAACCTGAGTGGGAGAAGGATAGTTTTGCATGGTGGCAGAAGAAGGAGCACATTAGAGTTGGAGATTTACTTAGTAACCATTAAAATATTCATTCACCTCTAAGAAGTGAATTAGATCCCAAAATAGAACTGTACCATTATATGCAACTTAAACACTTTATTTTGTTACGGTTACTTAGCACGCCAGTCCAAAATGCGGGGAATGTAACCTGATCTCCCATATTCTGTTGCCTACCAGGTGTGCTATAGCACAGGGGTGCTCAACCCCAGTCCTCGGGCCTCCTAACAGGCCAGGTTTGCAGGACGTCTCCATTTCAGCACAGGTGGCTCAAATCTATTGAGCCACCTGTGCTGAAGCATGGACTGATTGAACCACCTGGGTTATCCTGAAAACCTGACCTGTTGGGGGGTCTTAAGGACTGGCGTTGAGCACCCCTGCTGCAGCATAACGGCTTCCTGGACGGTACCAGAAATTACCAGGATCTTTACTAAAGTCCGGCAAGGGCTTTATTATGAAAGAATTACCGCTTACCTCAAAAGCTCCGGGAACACATGCAGCAACACATGGGAGCCATGGCTAAGCAAAATAGGGCGCTCGGGGGGGGGGGGGCAAACCCCGGTCCTCCTCACCTTCTGAAGACCACCTTCAAGACAAAGAACTGAAAATATAAAGGAGCTCCCTAACAATAAGCTAAAAAAAAAGTAACTTGGACGAATCTTTATACTTTACTGTTATATGTGAATTGTGTGACGAATTGTAGCAATTAACGTGATGCTGATCTAATTGTATTGTACCTCCTACCACTTCTCCCCACCCCTGCTTCATTTCTGTGCCCCTAACTCCCACTCACCCTTCTTCTTCATTGATGTGACCTTTATTTAAAAAAAAAACAATAAAACTATCAAGAATATCGAAGTTGTGAGGAAATAAAGTTGTGGGAATTATTGGTACTTATTCCCTCCTCCTCCCACCCCATTTCCGTGTTTGTGATTTTGATCCTCTGTACCCTTCCTCACTGCCCCCCCCTCCCCCCCCAGGGATACCGAAAGATGTATATGTATAAAATGTGTCACATTTCCCATGTACTGTCTTTCATTTATTTGAAAATAAAAATGTTGGTTACAAAAAAAAAATCTAATAAAACACACGTAATTTTTTTTTTTTTTAATAATAATAATCTCCGAGACAGATTCCAGACCAGTTAGACTCACAGAAAATCAATGCGTTGACGCATCTGATCTTTACGTCAACTGCAAAGTGTAGTAAACTCATTAATTGCCCACTACATTCTCACGCTTTTCTCATCTCCTTATTTTCTCTCTCTTTCTTTTCTTCCTGTCTCTTTCTAGAGGCCCATTGTTTTTGGTACAACATTTTCTTGCAACTAGCACTGCATCTCGCCAACGAGGTAATAAACTGCTGGCACCTTCACCTGTTTCCCATAGTGCACCTGAAAAGCAGGGGTATAGGTAGCAGCTGCGGCAAGGCATGATGGTTAAGGTGTTTTTAGTAAACTCTTCGGTGTCGGACTTGGGTATAACTAGAAGGGCCACATTGGGCAAAAGATCATAATAGGGATTGCATACACTCGTTAGGAGCTTCTACTTAACGGAGGACAGATTGCAGCAAAACTCCTAACGTTGCAGGGGTCGGGGCAGAGTAATTAGGCAGTTTTAAGAAAATCACATTAGTGGACATCTTTAAACCATGTTTACATCAGTTACTTCAATTGCACAGAAGGAAATACTGTAGTGCCGTCGAGTATTCTAAAACAAATCTGGAGCAATCACCAACAAGACCCAGGTACATGCTGGGTACATGCTGGGTACATGATGGGTACATGATGGGTACATGATGGGTACATGATGGGTACATGATGGGTACATGATGGGTACATGATGGGTACATGCTGGGTACATGCTGCAACATTTCAGTGACTTCTGCAGAGACTAATGGCCCATCTGATTAACAGCAGGGGTCCCTGGCAGTCCCATTCAAACTGAATGGGACTGCCAGGGACCCCTGCAGTGTTAATCCGATGGGCCATTAGTCTCTGCAGAAATGTCACTGAAATGTTGCAGCATGTACCCAGCATGTACCTGGATCTTGGTGGCGATAGCCCCAGATTTTCCAAGGCAAGTTTTAAAATACTCGTCCTTGACGTCCTGGAACCAAAATCAACTGCTGACTTACTAATGTCACCTGTGTCCCTCTATAGATCACTTCTGCTGTGTCATTGAGGCAAGGTACTTGTACACAGAAGAACACACAGAGTCTGCCTTTTAGTGAGGAGGAGCAGTATGCAGGTCTGTATTCAATAGAGGCAGCAATGTGTGTTAAAGGTGCTAGCCTTCCCCAAAATAATGTGAGTTGAATAATCTTGAAAGTGAACTTAATGGGGTGCCCTTCCTGTTTAAAAATAAATATACATATTTGTATTTAACAAAAAGGCCCAAAGCCTGCAGTAGAGTGTTCAGGCAGCTCTTGCTGTTTAGTCTCACTAACTTCACGTCACAGAACACTAGCACAGAGCAGGTTTCCATGCAGACTACAAGCAGTCATCAGTGAAGCTTTCCAATACTGAGCCCGTAGATAAGATTCGTTATCAAATGGAGCCACTAACAGAGAGAGGCTTCCCAGCCATTTTAATGTAGGTCTAGTGCTCAATTTCTAGCAATGAAATACACAGTTTAAACAATCAGTGAGCAGGGAAAACACCAGAGCTGGAATCACACATGGTCAATGGATTAGAATCTTCTCTGGCAAAGGAGAAGCTACTATATGGCTCAGTAGATAAGGTCATAGATATGTAGAATTTACATAAATCATGTTTAATATGTCCATCGTACATACTCCTAAGCATCTCCCATTGAGAGAAAATTGTAGCAAAGTACCTGGATACATTGACACTTGAATGGGAGTTTCTATGCGATAACTCCCCCAATCTGCACTATCACAGTTTAATGACTATCCCCCCCACCCCCCCAAGGGAAGCAGGATGAACATGACTCTGTTTTACAAACAAGAACATAGCATACAGCAGGGCTCTTCAACTGGTGGCCCCCAGGCCAAATGCAGCCCACCTAGGGTCTCTGATCCTGCTAATTTCTTACTAATTGCCTAGGCAGCTAAGTGCGTTTTTTTAACACTGAAACTCACTTGTGATTTAAGTTAATGTAAATATACAGTATGTATATGGTAGGGATGTTATAAATGCTTGGAAAATATTTAAATAGAATAAATGTTCACATGTCAAAAAAACTATTACAATAAGCATGTGGCCCTTCTGCTCCCAAATTCTTTATTTTTGATCTGGCCACTTTGGAAAACTAGTTGAAGACCCCTGGCGTATAGTATGGTAAAGAGATCTTTAAATAGTAAATAAAAACAGTCGGCCAGTAAGCATCATATTCGGATCACGGTTCGCAGAACATGACGAGCTCAGAGAAGAGATGGAACAGGTGCGGGATCTCAGCACCTCCTCGCTCAGAAGACTCTCGGAGGTTGAGAAGCACGTGGAGAAGCTGGAATCTGACTTGCGTGGGGAGATGTTACTGTGGAGCTCAAGATACCAAGAGCTCCAGAGAGATCAACAGCTGTTAAAAGATCAGGTAACAGCAGAGCTTCACTAGCAATACATCAAGGAGAACGTTATAGGCTCAGAAAGGGATGCATTTGTACAGGTTTGTAATAACGATCATCCAATTGTTGTAGAATCTTAAGACTAGTGGTACTGTGCTTGATTGTAGGAGAGCACAATACATTTAACTCCTTGGTTACAAGAGAGCTTGTAAGGTATTGCTCTGCGTCAAGGGCTTTAAACAAAAAAGACGTTTACATATTTTTCTAAATGGTTTATGATTCTGGAGGTCACATCTCCGAAAGGACAGAGGCAGTATGTGGATAGTCTGAAAATAGCCAGATGAGGGTTCGGCGCTTACATTTAATGTCCTAGAAAGATAGACTGAAGGACATCAACTTGTGAGAGAGGAGAGAAAGGGTGAGTAAGAAAGAAACCTTCACATACAGTACCTCAAAGGCATGGGTAAGGTGCAAAGTAAAAAATACAGTATTTCCAAGCAACACGGGGTGACCGGTTGAAGAAGGTAGAGGGTAAGTGCATAAACAAAGTCTATTTCATCTATGGTTATATACTTTATGCACCACCGCTATCCTGTGAACTTTATAGGGAATATCCGGTTATATACATATATATCTTCTGTTGCGGTGTTGTCTTTGGTTTTGGAATAAGTGAATGAACAGTCTTCCAGCAGAAGAGGTTGGGACAAATGCAATTAAGAATCATTGTGCTAGACTCAAGGAAACCCTGCAGGGAGCACCAGACACACGTCTGTTTGGATTTGGCAGTCTATGATTTTTTTTACCAGAACTCCCTCCTACTGTCTCTGTACGTTCACCCTACCTACCAATTAGACTGTAAGCTCCTCGGGACAGGGACTCCTCTTCCTTAATGTTACTTTTATGTCTAAAGCACTTATTCCCATGATCTGTTATTTATATTATCTGTTATTTATTTGATTACCACATGTATTACTACTGTGAAGCGCTATGTACATTAATGGCGCTATATAAATAAAGACATACAATTCAATACAATACATAATGAAAGATAGTGAAAATGCGCAGAGCTGGAGGGTAACATTGCGATTACATGCTGTCCATGTCTGGGTTTATAGGATCCGAAAAGGAGTGATCCTTTTTTTTAAATTGATTACTTTTTTTTCTCTCGAAATGATACTCTTAAGCACCCCAGCATCCCTCCAATAATAAAACATGGTCTTCAGTTGTTTGTTTTAGGTATTGCATGTTTATTATGTGCCTTCCACAGCTGCATGAAAAAAAGCCGATCAGCTGTCACCAGATGGAAGATGCTCAGGGCGTTGCGAGTGTGATGGAGCCAGACGTTGATGTTCCTGATGGGCATGTGGAACCACTGAGAGATGTTATGGATGGGCTACACAGACATTTAGGTTAGTAGTGCAACCTTTAGTTAAAAGCGAATACAAAGTAATAGAATGTCTCATACCACCAATTACTTACAGATGTGTCAGTGTCTGTAATTATAGCTATATCAAATAGGATCTATGTTAATTCTGCATCTCTCTGAGCCTTATTCAATATTCTGTGATGCTGCTTCCCTGTGATGGGTAAGATTTTAGTCCCAAATGAATGGAACTGATCTCTTCTCCAGCACTGAGAAGCAGGTTAACCGTATTTGTAATAAAGGTCATTGAGTCATCTTTCTTTTCATTCTTATGGGAATATGTATCAAGGCAAAACTAGAGCAATTCTGGGGCAAAATAACTGCACCAAATGTGTCTGGAAAAAAAAGTCCAGTTGAAATCAATAGGATTTTTTTCTTTGATACATGTGGGGCAGATTTTTTTGCCTTTATACATAGACTCCAAAGTAGAAGGAAGATAAGACAAGCGTATCAGGGGTCAGTATCAAAAATGGAATAAAAAAGTACAAGGTAACATCAAAAACTTACAATGCGGTAAGTAGGAGTATATAGTGTCTTTGGCGAAGGAGATGACAGTCATATGTGATGGAAACACAGAAAGGATGAGGAACATTAATGTTTGATACTGACCCCTGGTGTGCTTGGTTTCCTTCTATTTGCCATCCTGACGAACCTCGTTATTTGGGCTTACAGAGCCCTTCTCTGGACTGACCTGCAAAGGGGTCACCTCTTCTGGAATTGATTTATAACCACAGAGATTGTACAAAAGGACACTTGCCTTACCTCATAGACTCCAACGTGTTTTTAAAAAATCCACTAAGTCTGAGGTGGCACGTTGGTTATAAACCTGCTACAAATAGAAGAACATCGATTAACAAGTTTCATAAATAGGAGACAAATTTAGGCAAAAGTGGTGCGGTCAAACCATATATTTTTTGCCTTGACAAAGGTACAGATATGTATATAGCTAAAAGTGATGAGCTGACCACATCCTGCTTTTATACCTCCCATAGGTGATCTGGTAAATACCTCTGCACATGGCCAGGAGGACCTGCCTCCTACAGATGGGTGCAGCTTAGTAGAAGGGTCTCTCTCTCACAGTAGCTGCTTATCCAGACCAGGTTCCATTGTCTCCTATCCAGGCAGGTTGGTAGAATATTGTCTTGGTATAGACACACATTTGTTGATTTACGGGGCAGGTATGCAGTATTGCCAACCTACCTCAATGACATGAGGCTGGAGTTCAGCTCTGGTTTTCCAGGTCCTGTTAACCACAGGGAATGCTCTGGGATTACGGGATTGGGTCAGGTTGGCACTCCTGAGCATGACACAGATGGAGTCTGTTTTAGTGGTTGTTGTGTTGGCATTAAATACACATGCTTCTTGATCCACTTCAACCCTCAGCAGTTAATACCCACCCTGTCACTATTGACCCGTGATTCACTCATCAAAATTACATTGTAAGCGCTTTGTGTTGGGGGATCGTTGTGCCGGTAGTACTTTAATTTCAACCCTGGGTTTACATGAAGCATTCTATAATAAATTAATATTATATATATATATAAGTTAATATAAATTAATATGAATTAAATTATATTAAGAGTGAAGCCTTTTTATTTTGCATTTTCATCTGGGTACACATTGATTATGAAACAAACTTTTCTGTTGGAGAAATAGTGGTGTCAAATTATATATTTTTTGATCCTCTTCAAATTTTATTTATTTTATTTATAAAAATGTTTTACCAGGAAGTAATACACTGAGAGATACCTCTCGGTTTCAAGTATGTCCTGGGCATAGAGTTATAAAAAATACATGGTTACAATAAAAGAACAGGGTTATACAGTCACTTCACAGACATTTCATGGACAGATAAAGTAGGAAAATTGGGTACAGGGGATAAAGGGCTTGTGAGTTTCTGATAGAAATAGAGCAGCTTTGGGAATTTTCTAACAGCTGCTTTATATCTTCACACTTTATTATTGCAGCTTTAGGATTGCAGAATATTTTCCTCATTTAGTCAGCAGCTTATAATAATAATATGTATTTTATTAAATAAGTATGAGCCGCACACAACCAAGAAAACTATTGACAAAGCAGTGTCTATAATTCAATTGTTATATAATCATTAGCAAACCGCATAAAAGGTAAAAAAAAAACTACTGTCACAATTACACGGAAATATAAAGTGACAATAAATCACATAAATCACTAACATACAATATATATATATATATATATATATATATATATATATATATATATATATATATATATATATATATATATATATATACTGAGTTAAGTTATGGTGAGTAAAAAAAGTGACAAAAACCCTCCACAGGAAAGCAAATATGCAAATACAACTGTATGCTCATCTGCATGTCTTAGGCAGGTCTGCAACCCCGCCTTTCCCCATTATCACCCAGCATACAGCACTTCCACTGCAGCAAGGGATTCTGGGAAATGACATGCAAATCAGCACACAGTGTGTCACAGGCTTTCAATGACGTCATATCCGTTCTTCCCCAAGCCTCTGTCACATGGTACTTGAACCAATCAGAGTAGGGATAGACTTCCCACGCTCTGATTGGCTGCCGTACCATGTGAGTCCGGCCATGTGTCTTTTCATGACGTCATCTTAAAGGAAATTGAAGCAAAGCCATTCTGATTGGCTGTGCTTTCTTTGCCTTTAAGTGACGTCATCATTTTTTTTTACATCGGCCAAAACACATGGTTTTCACGGCCCAATCAGGGCCTTGGGAACCATATGACGAAAATGTGACGTTATAGGCCTTTAAAAGCCTATGTCGTCTCATTTTGAAGCCAGACGCCGAGGAGGAAGGACCTGCTACTGAAGAAAGAAGACCAGGGCGTGGCACCGGACGGCAAGAAGACCCCGGAAGAAGGTAGAAGAATACAGATGAAGATGGATTACAACTAGAAGACCCCTGGATTGTCGTGTTTTATTATTTTAATATTTATTATTTTATGTTTTTTTATTTTATGGGTTCCTGTTCGTGGATTGGTTCGTGAGTAAGCTGATCAACGGGAGTCGGTGGGGGCAAGTAATTGTAAGTTAAATAAAGAAATGTATTTAATGTAACTGTGTTTTTTTTTGCTTTTTCATGTGTTCATTTTTTTTTATGCATATCATTTCTTGCCACTGTATGTATGTATGTATGTCTAGAGAGATATATACATACAGGGTAAGAAATGATAGTGTTGTTAAAGCTTGATTTTCTGTATTGTAAATGATTGTGGCTATGCTGCTATGCATAGATGTGTGTTAAATGTATTTTATTATTAGAGAGATGTAAGTTTTGGGCTTCTATGTACTGTAGGTTATGGAGAGGCTTGCTTTAGTATATTGTAATTGTTGGTGTCCTTTTTTGTATGTTTTGAACTTGTTCTCTGTTACGATAGCTATAGTTAATTGTGTAATTGGTATGGATGGTATTTTAATTGTTTAGGGATGTAATTCATGTGTGTTAATTCATTGATGGTGACTTTATTTGCTTACATAATATACTTCTTGTGATGTCAGGCTATTTGAGTTGGATTATTGTATTGTTAACATTGATTTGCAGCGTGTACATGTAGTTTATGCATGTAAATGCATGTGTAAATGCAATGTTTTAAGTGGCATTTGAGGCTTCAGATTGAATGATTACATGAGATTTGTGTAGGAAATTGCTTTTTAATTCATTGAGGATGTTATGCATAAGTGGTGTTGCCATTGCAGGATGGCTTCACCCCTTAATTACCTTTGAGGTTAGTACCCGATAAGGTGATTAAGGGGTTCATTGGTATGTTAATGTAATTGAGATGTATTGGCTATTTATTATTTTGGCAACGGACCCCAAGGATGATGCTGGCGACGGAGCCTTCTTATTGATGAGGTTAGTACAATTTTCTTTACTTTATTACGGTATTTAATGTCTTTAATAATGGCCAAATAATGTATTATCCCTATGTGGATAATAGTTATTTGGCACATTATTGTACTGTATGTGATGGGGGAGGGGGTATTGGCCTCAAGGGTATTTGGTTGGACTCCCCTGTGGGTAGTGGGTGAGGGTGGTTAGGCCTCAGGGTTGGGGGGGATAGTGGGGGAGGGTATGTGGGTGAGGGTGGGTTAACCCCTTAATGACTGTAGCGGTTAATAACCGCTATGGTGATTAAGGGGTTAGGGGACATTACATTGGATGTTTTAATTCTTGTGTCTGTTTTGCAGAAGCGGATCCAAGATGAGGATGGCCTTCATCGTGGCAGCCGCACATGGGTGAGTGCTATATGTATTTAATGTCTTTATTGTTGTGTATGTATTTTAAATGGACAACTGCACTATTATCCATTTGTGGATAATAATAATGTTGCCCATTGCTGTATTGTATGTTGTGTATTGCTGCTATGTTTATTGGGGGCATTTGTCCCCAATAAACATACTATTATGCGTTAACCCCTTCATTACCTTAGCGGCTATCCGCTATCGTAATGAAGCAGCATTAATTTATTTTAATAATATTGTGCGGGAGCAGAGGGCCCCCTGAGCTGAACCGCATTTATTTGTGGCTCAGAGACCCCCTGCTTCCCGAGTTACAGGCCCCGGTTTGGGGCATCGGTTACAGTGTGGACGCCATGTTTGTTGCGGGCACGTAGCGTATGGGATGCTATAAACATGGCGGCGACACTGCCCATCCGATCACACATACCGGGGCCTGCAACTCGGGAAGCAGGGTGTCCCTGGTCCACAAAGTGATGCGGTTCAGCTCGGGGGACCCCCTGCTCACTGTACAGTATTATTAAATAAATATTCATGCTGCTTCGCTACCGTAGCAGATACCCTGTAAGGTAAGGAACGAGTCTTTATTGATATGTGTGTTTTACTCATAGTGTAGATGTGCAGAGGGTCTCCGGAGCTGAAGCGCTTTTGTTTTAGGTCCGGGGACCCCCTGCTCCCCGAGATACAGGCCCCTTTAGGGAGTGCCGGTATCCCTCTGCTTTGTTTACATTCCGCGGTCACGTGATCGGGACCTTTAAATGCAGAGGGATACCGGCACCTCATAAAGGGGCCTGTATCTCGGGAAGCAGGGGGTCCCCCGACCTGAAACTAATGCGGTTCAGCTCCGGAGACCCCCTGCACATGTACACTATGAATAAAAGTTGTTTTAAAAATAATTTTTATTGTGCTGATGTTTACGCCGAGAGGGCAGCGGATCTCTCTCTGCTGCAAACACAACTCGGCAGGGGACGGCTTCTCGGCAGTTTCTCGCCAGGCAGCCGTCCCGCCACTGGTTACACGCCATTTCATCAAATGGTGGTGGCTAATTTATTCGCCAGGGATTCGCCCCTTACAGCATACAGCCAGTTTAACACGCCAAAAACATGGCTAATTGCTAAACTGGCTAATGCATTTTTTCGCTGCTTACTGCATGAGGCCCACAATCTTCTAGGGTTAATTATACAACAAACAGGAACATGCAAAGTATTACGTTGCTTAACTCAGGCTTCTGCCTGCTTTATTTTCATCCAAGTAAGGTACTGCAGCTTTAACATGTGTAGGTTAGAGGCACTCAGATATTTTCATTCAGCGGTTCACTTATATCAGTGTCATAGTATTTCCCACACTGTTATTTCAAGTAACAAGAAACCAAATTATATAAATAAAATCCTATCCCTTTCAGGGATCATAATCAGCCTCTAACTGCTGCTGGGCCAACTAACCTGGTTCCCCAGCTTAAAACAATGCCCTCTCATTTAGGGTCACTAGATACAGCATAGTCTCTTAGAAACAGCAATACATATTTGTTTGTCTTATCTGTTCGTGGTGAGAACTCGGTCCCAAGTGTCCAGGTAAATCCTCTGGTACTGTGATACTTGGAGGGGCTGTCCACCCCGAAACTGGATGCAGGTGAGCAACGACACCCCCAGCCCCCAGGCTCTAAGGAGAGAGACTGAAATGCAAACCTCTCTGCTCTAAATACCTGTGTATGTGATTAGAAGAGCAGGTGAGGGAGAACTAAACCCATTGTAATCTGTGGTCTGGATTTTCCATCCAGCAGCCTGAGTTAATGTGAAGATGTGGAATGGATCATTTTTAACTATTCCTGCACTTTCTGACCTAAAATGGGGCAGAAAGCTGCCTAACATCTTTGGACTATGTCACAATATATATATATATATATATATACATATATATATATAGCTATATAGATACCCATCAAGGTTGAAACATGTGTAGCCAGGTCCCCCGAGCCGTGGCTGGCACCCCTCCCTCGGGACACTCACCGCGGAGGTAGGAAGGTTAGAGCCGCTCGTGGGGAGGTGCAGGGGCGTCTGCGCGCATAGCGCGGCTTTCGTGTAGGCATCCGGTTGCTAGGAACGCGTGCGGATGCGTTGTTAGGGCTCTGTCGGGTCTGGTGCAGGGCGCCGCCATAAGGAATTGCGCACGGATGCGCAGAAGGGATTTTGGCGTGGGGACCGGCCGGGAGGTTCGCGCATGCGCAGGACAAGCGCGGGAACCCTAACCTACCAGGGAAGGCTCTTGGAAGGGACTACAAGTCCCATGAGCCTCAGCAGCGCCCCACGGGACGCCAGGGAGCCAATATGGCTGAAGAATCTCCCTGCAAGGGAGATTTAGATACATTTCGCGGGCTGGCAGCACATTAGTTGGTGACCGGAGCAGCTAGGGGAAGGAGGTAGGGTGCAGGAGTCAGTGACTCCCTGCACTAGGCCAGCAATCCCCCTAGGCCCCAGATAGCCCTGAGTCACCCTAGTGGAGTGTTGTAGGGACAGGCCCTAGATTAGGGACTTTGCCCCCTTTAGCTATTTGATAGTAGGGAACAAGAACATTGCGTGTCTGGCTGGGAGAGAGCTGGACTATTTTCAGGGTGGGATCGCCCCTGATGTATCATCCTACGGTGGATCTCGGATATCGTGCAGGAGCTCGCCTTGACCCTTTGTGAAGTCCGTTGCAGGTCCGAGCACCGGAGTGCTCGGCAGGTAACCCATAACATCAAGTGCACCAACAAGGCCTATCACCAGACATAGTGGCTGCACAGTCACACACACACCTGTATCTGACTTGGTAGTGCGAGACATTGGGTGGGGTTATCGGACACGGGGTGGGAACATTCAGTGAAATGTTAGCGTCCGCCGTGACGCATAAAGTGTTAGCGTCCGCCGTGACGCATAAAGTGCTAGCGTCCGCCGTGACGCATAAAGTGTTGGCGTCCGCCGTGACGCATAAAGTGTTGGCGTCTGCCGTGGCACACGATAGCGTTAGCGTTGTGAGGTATGCTGGGCAGTAATGGGGAAAGACAGGGTTGCAGACCTGTCTAAGACATGCAAATGAACATTCAGTAATATTTACAGTTGCTTTATGCTTTACTACATATATACATATATATAGTGTGTGTGTGTATATATATATATGTGTGTGTGTGTGTGTGTGTGTGTGTGTGTGTGTGTGTGTGTGTGTGTGTGTGTGTGTGTGTGTGTGTGTGTGTGTGTGTGTGTGTACATATATATATATATATATATATATATATATATATATATATATATATATATATGTGTGTGTGTGTGTGTATGTATGTATGTATGTATGTATGTATGTATGTATGTATGTATATATATATATATATATATATATATATATATATATATATATATATATATATATATATATATATATATATATATATATATATATATATATGTATAGTATACACAAAGAGGCGAATACCGCATCACTACCAATAAATAAAGCAAAGTCTAAACCTACCTAAGTCAGAAAAATATATCTGAAATAGTTATAACAAAGATATAAGCTGTAGGTGGTGCTAGAGGAAGGAAATAGATATGGAAACACAAAAAAGAAAACCTCTAAATTAGCACTCAGACAAATGTTTGCAAAGAATAAAAGGGGTACTTTAATTAAATTAGAAAAAAATAACAGACATACAAACAACTAACTGGAGAGCCTGCCTGACTAATGAATAATGAAAAAACCAATGGACAAAGAAAAACAAATAAAACATAGAATGCAACATATAATAATGGACCCAAAAAGATATAATGCCCTTATGAAACTAGCTTACTGTGGGAACAGAAGTTCCCACAATAAGGCAATATGGACCGGCCGGTCACCACATGTATAAGAAACCATAGAGCATCACAGGTCTACACATATAAGCATGATAAAATTCTTACAGAAAATAACATAAGTGCTATACTGATAGCAGTAAAAAATATCACTAGCAAGGTGTAAACCTATTGCAACTCAGGTAATGCTAGGGCAAAGGAGACATAAAGGTATGTATATTTAGTGACCCAAATACATATATTAGAGCAGATGGGAAACAAAAACAGGGAGGGATATAATAACCCAAGATACTCAGCTCCTTGATGTAAAGATACTGCATACAAAGATCAGCACAGCACTGTCCACTGGAAAAGTCCAAAAATATAGGACTTAGTTGGTTGTCCAAAATAGGGCAAAGGCAGGCAGGATCAACAGCAGCAAAAATTAAAATTAGCCCACTAACGCGTTTCGGCAACTAAGCCTTCCTCACGAGTGGTACTAAGGCTATGTGGCAGGGGCATTTAAATAATAAGCAGACAATTGCAAAATTCGCGCCAAAAAACACATGAAGCACATATAATCAATTTCATTACTTGATACAAGCTCCTAATTAGTGTCAGCGGTGTTCCGGCAGCTGTATTGAAAGGTGTATTAGTGCTGGGATAATCCCAGTATCCACTTCCTGAAGCGAGGTGTCCTATCAAACTCTCACGAGAGTTGTGCACCAAGCTCCACACATGGGCACTTGTAATATAGCTGTTGCGCCCGCCATCTTTGTTGTGGTCATAGGATTTTGCCATTAGTGACATCATTATCATGAGTGAACAGTCTCATGAGACTTATCCCTTGCATCCCGCACATGTGCAGTGTAAATTGCCCTGTTACGGCGGCCATTTTTGAAAGGGTAAGGTAGCCCTCAGAGGAGTTCTATTCCTCATTGAACAATAGCGTAGGGGCAAGTTCTCGCGCATGGGCAGCACATGTTAAGGTGCCCAGACACCTTGTTCAAAGTGTCACAGCAAGAAGATTTAACCACTTTAGATAGCAGTGGAAGCGTCCTTTGTAGATTCATAACACCTTTGATTCACAGTGCAGCAGTCACCCATTAAGGCATTTGTTTAGTGCATCTTTGGTAGGAATTTCATCCTTAAAAATATCCTCTCTGATTAGGTGGGATCCTGGTCTTTTTGTAGGTGGATACCCATACACATGGGGGGAATGTTATAACATCTGGACAATAGGGTAACATCTCAAGCAAGTACAGAGATAGCCTGCATATAGGGGATAAAGGCTGATCTATGATGACGAGAGAAAAGAAGAAAAGAAAACGAAGGTTAAAGCAAAGTTTACAGAACATCCCGCAGCTTACTCAAAACACATCAATGATACTGTGATTGGGAAACAGAGAAATAAAAGAAAGTGTTAATATACCAAAATATCCACAAATATAATAAAAGGAGGACGGTAATCACAGTTATTTTCTGTAAGAATTTTATCATGCTTATATGTGTAGACCTGTGATGCTCTATGGTTTCTTATACATGTGGTGACCGGCCGGTCCATATTGCCTTATTGTGGGAACTTCTGTTCCCACAGTAAGCTAGTTTCATAAGGGCATTATATCTTTTTGGGTCCATTATTATATGTTGCATTCTATGTTTTTTTTTGTTTTTCTTTGTCCATTGGTTTTTTCATTATTCATTAGTCAGGCAGGCTCTCCAGTTAGTTGTTTGTATGTCTGTTATTTTTTTCTAATTTAATTAAAGTACCCCTTTTATTCTTTGCAAACATTTGTCTGAGTGCTAATTTAGAGGTTTTCTTTTTTGTGTTTCCATATATATATGTATATGTGTATATATACAGGCATACCCCGCATTAACGTACGCAATGGGACCGGAGCATGTATGTAAAGCGAAAATGTACTTAAAGTGAAGCACTACCTTTTCCCACTTATCGATGCATGTACTGTACTGCAATCGTTATATACGTGCATAACTGATGTAAATAACGCATTTGTAACAGGCTCTACAGTCTCCCCGCTTGCGCACAGCTTCGGTACAGGTAGGGAGCCGGTATTGCTGTTCAGGACGTGATGACATGCGCATGCGTGAGCTGCCATTTGCCTATTGGGCGATATGTACTTACTCGCGAGTGTACTTAAAGTGAGTGTACTTAAAGCGGGGTATGCCTGTATATATATATATATATATGTGTGTGTGTGTGTATATATATATATATATATATATATATATATATATATATATATATATATATATATATATATATATATATATATATAATATATGTTTTTTTTGTAATTTACATTTTTATTGAAATTCTGGGGTTAAAACATAAAACATTCCAATTCATATTTTTAAACAAAATGCATTGGTAATACTGAATAACACTAATAGCATATACAAATCATAAAGGGGGAAGGGGGTGTGATGAAGGTCTTTTTGTCTTATTTTATTTGTCCCCGTCGCCTGTGGAAGCGTTTAGAATTTGGCTTACCTCCCTTATTGTAATTGGCTTATTCTGGCTCCCGTGCGGTCCCATTCTCATCCTACTGCTCTAACACTCCTATCACTAGTCAAAGGAGAACACATCTAGGACTATCAAAGCAATATTGTGGTGGCTTTCACTCCTGGAATGTCCATCTGGACCAACCATGGCAACCAAACGTTTTGGAATTTATCACCAGAGTAATTTACAAGACATGTTAACTTCTCCATCCGGCACACAAACCAAACTTTGTTCCTAATTTTGGCCACCGTTGCCGTTTCCTTGTTGCCGTGGAAAAATGGGCAATCAATTTAGAGTCCGTTCTGGCTATACCCTGTAATGATCTGTTCAATAAGAACAACCACAGGTCCAATGGGATTACGAGGCCCAAAATTCTCTGAAGCCAATCCTTAATTTGTTCCCATAAGGGAGTCAAACAAGGACAAGACCACAGCATGTGCAGCAAGTTCAACCTGTGACGAATTTGGATAATTTAAGTGACGTAAGATACCACCTCATCAGGACCTTATATGCGTTCTCCTTTAATGTCGTGCAGATTGAGCTCTTTGATGCTGCCAGAAAAATATCTTCCCAGTCCTCTGTTTCTAACTCTTCACCTAAATCAGCTTCCCAATTAGCTATGTATTGGGGCTTCCTATCGTATTCCGCTCCAGAACAGATCACTTCCTTGAACAATTGAGAGGTTAGTCCACTCGTATCCATTTCTAATATACAGAGTTTTTCAAAATTCATCAATTTAGGGCGGGAAGTAATTTTCTTTTTTAGGTACCTAAAAAAATCTGAGTTGGGGATGTCTTTGTCTGATTTAATTTGGTCAAAGGTTTTGATGCCTATTCTACCCTCCAGATCCTTGAGTTTACAATATCCCTTCTATTTCCAGATTTTAAAATCTATGCTATTCATCTCCAGAGCAAAGTCTAGATTATCAAGTAGTGGGGTCATTAACGAATTTTTGGAAGTCTGGGAACATCTACATTTGGAGGTCTCCAAAACGGCTAACGAATTGGTCGTTGAGAAAAGCGGCTTTTGAATGGATTGAAGCATCCTTTTTGGGGATCAAATCAAGTTATGTAACTCAATAGGTGTTCACATTTCGCTCTCCAATTCTACCCATCTTTTATTAGAGGGGTCCATGTGCCATTGTGAGATTTTACATAATTGGGCCACCCTATAGTTTTAAGAGTGCCAGCCGTTGTTTGCACTGGTTATTGAGGCCTTTTACATTGTGTGATATGATTGTTATCGACATGTGATTATGGGTGTGTCTGCTTACCTCTATTGCCTCCATATTAGGACCGCACAGGAGTCCCCGCGACCGCCGCAGGCTTCTGAAATTCATCTTGAGCTTCAAGACAAACTGCGAAGGAGGGGGGGGGGGGGGAGGACCAATGTACAGGAAGGATGGAAAATCATAAACACGCTACCCAAGTCCACTGTGGCCATATGTGGCCTAGTCTCATCCACCCTTGGGAAACAATTCCTCCCCTGGTCCCCACATAATAGGGCCCAGGATACCAGAGTTTCGGACGTCCGGCATCCCAAGGGACTTGATTGGTGTCGGGGTAGTCCAAGGGAGTGGGACATGGAAGTAGCCCAGGCAGGGCAGCGCCCACCCCATACCCAGCCATACTTCTAAATCTTAATACAATTAAACCAACAATAAATGTGAACATTGACATGAAATCCATAACCATAACCAAAATGTAAATGTTGGGCTTTTCATCATTATGAGCAATGTCCATGGTTGTGAGCGAGACGTCCTCAGCGTTAATCCATTGTGTCTGCTACGCTGACCACTCTGGGGGCAGCTCTGTGTCAAGCCTTTCGGCTCCTCATGCCAGGCCTTAACTAAACTAGCCTCCACCTTGAGTTATCTACTGATGTGCATAGCCTGAGTGTTTTGTGGTCTTTACTTCCCTTACAGGAAACCAAAGCTCTTAACTTATTCCTGAATAATAATCCCTGACCATACATCTGTGAACCCCTATTGCTTGTGTGTTGCTTAATGAAGATCCCTGTTAAATAGTGTGCCTAGGTCGCATCCCCAATCAATATAAGTTTTTGGGCTGTCACCCCAGAAACCCCACAGTAGTATAGTTTATTATTATGACTTGAATACATGTCTCCATTTTGACCTAAAATTAGCCCCGTTATATGACACTTGTCAATACCTGATCTCTCTATAGTTATAGTATGCTGTTAATCTTTCTCATTTTAGGGAGCTTTTATTTTTACTTTTACTTTCCTCTTTTTCCCTTCCAGTAACCTCCATCTTTCTTTTGCCCCCCCCCCCCCCCCCCCACCTTATATATACTGGAGGCCGCGAGCTATTCCCGTATTGCCACTTCCCGGAACCTTTTCCTCTCTCTATCTAATCTCTCCCTCTGCTGGTCTCTCAGCTGGCCCTCTGCACCCCGAGTCCCCAACTTGTTTGAAGACCTTGGGTCGTTGGACATGGAACAGGGAACTCCATCTGCGTTCAGGCAATCTAGCATCCATGCGCCAAGCCGGTAGGACCCCCCGCACCTAGGGCAGAATACGCATACCCCAAACCAGGCACAGGTGCCCACCGGCTTCACCGAACCTTCCGCTGCTTCTCTATCTTCTTTGGCGTGAGCCGCCATGTTGAGACTGCTGCAGATATCTCCAGGACGCCGCCATTAACCTTCTCCACATGATCCTTGCTTCGAGCCGACGATCTTCCTCCGGCTCAAGCCGCTGGCTCCCAGGCTCTGGATAAACTCTGCTCCCATCCTGGCTTTCCTTTTCGGGCTCCCACACTCACCATATTTTTAGACCTTTTGGTGTGTATCATCCGAGAGACCTGGACCAAAATCCATGGCAGGGATACTTCTAATAGGGATACTGTGGGGGAGTGGAGATGCCGCTTTAAAAATCAATTGATTGACTCGGAACCGTAACCATGTCTCTTTTAGGCCTTAATTGGCTGCCATTTCAATCAGACCATGTGTTGAGCACCTCACTTCCCACCAGGACACCCCCGGAGTAGGATTTTCCTTAGCACGGTGAGTAAAATCAGATTTTATCCCCACTTTTTTCAGGAACTCTTCCCCTTCCTCGAGCGATCTCATAGCCACCCCCTGGCCACCTTGATCACTAATAGTCTGAAGGGAAATGTCCAGAGGTACCGGACGCCCTTTTCAGTCAGGATTTTGGTTAATGGATACAGCTTGCGCCTTTTATCTAGGGTGTTTGGGGCCAGGTCCTGGAAAATCTGCAGACTGATTTCCTCAAAGGTAATGGTGGGAGAATTACGTGTTATCATACACAGCGCTTCCTTTATTTTGTAGTAGTGAAAGCGTATAATAACGTCTTTGGAGGACTCATTTGTCTGGGGCGGAGGTCTGAGGGACCTATGGCAATAATCTAGGTGAATCTCCGCCTCAGTCTTGTCTGGGAAAATTGAAGTTATCCACCTGGAGACAAATGCCTCTGTGTCAGTTATCTCCTTGGCGATCCCCCTTATTCTTATATTGTTCCTTCTGTCTCGATTTTCAGTACCTTCCTGCTTATCGATGATGCCAGCTAACTTTGCTTTAAGGTAAGCAGCCGGTTTTTCATTCTTCCTCACCGCTTTTACCGTAGCGTCCATCTTCCTTTCCAATTCGTCCTGTCCCCAAATAAGACTAATATCTTTCCTTATCTCTTGGAGCTCTGATTGTAGCAGTGTCTATAAGTCGTTAAACAGGGACTTTAGGTCACTTTTAAGGTCACTCCATTTGACCAGATCCCTGTCCCCACTGTCATTTCTTTCCCGCTGAGACTCCAGTTCAGAGTCAGAGCCATGACTAGATCATTGTGCAGGTTCTATTGTTGGTTCTAAGCGTTATTAGCCTGGGTAACGGTAGAGGTGTTACATTAACCTGCCATACCTGTTGCCACCAGGTATGCTTCTCCCTGCATCATGTTTTTAATGGGTCTATTTCAAACGTCCATGGCCTGCCACCGGTGTTATATTATTTGAATTTGTAGCAATTCTATGGTTAATACCTCACTAAGTCAGGGTATGTTGCGATCTGATGTTCTTGATGGTCTTAGACCCTGTCCTCACTATCTCTCCCTCCTGTACTAGACCAGTCCGGGTTTGAACTTTAATTGTTAATTGCTGTCTCCGCCCCTTCAGAACGCCCCCTACCTCCCCTCCAGCCAATGCTTAGTGTGGTTTGCTAATGGCGTTCTCCCCATGGGGTTGTTGGTCAGGTCACCAGCTGAACCATCCCTCCTGTAACAGTTCCTACTGGCCTGAAACGTGTGTAAGGGGTCCCCAGAACCCGTTGACAGACCTGACTGCCTGAGAAGTAAAACCAGAGACAGAACATAAAACACAGACAGAGCTCAGTTTTAGAACATCCAGTGAAACTCATACACGGTACAGTGCCTAAATATATATGTATAAATATCTATTAAATAAAATGGTCTTTTAGTTTGACATTTTTGGCCAAAATTGTTGTAAGCCCCTGAGCCAACGGCACGGCAGACCACATTTCAGGGGTCTCTAACGCTAATATAAATTCTTAATAACCTGTGTAATATCAGGAAGAATGATTTATAGTAAATCTGTCAATATTAGTTGCAAAGTTCTAAGTCTGATTGAAGCTTTTATTAACCTGTACATTACCAGGAAAAGCACTCTGTATTAGAGTTGTCACAACCATACTGCAAGCAAGCCAGTTCCCCTGAGTGGAAGATGCTATGGAGTGAGCCCTTAACCATTTAAATGTGGGAGGGGGTGAGCTTCAATTAGGTAGGAGGTTGCCACCCTCCAAACAGCCAAGACTAGCTGAACAAGAATTGTAAAACATACTGGACACCTAACAAGCTCCTATTGAACCCCCAAAATAACCACAACATATATATAAGCATATGAGTGTAAATATATATATATATTTAGGCACTGTACCGTGTATGAGTTTCACTGGATGTTCTAAAACTGAGCTCTGTCTGTGTTTTATGTTCTGTCTCTGGTTTTAAATATATTGCTATGCTCAGTAGCACTCCTCTGTGACACTCATATGCTTATATATATATGTTGTGGTTATTTTGGGGGTTCAATAGGATCTTGTTAGGTGTCCAGTATGCCTGAGAAGTAAGCCTGAGATTGGTGGTCCCGCTGGAGCTGCAGATCTCCCTTGGCCGCCTCCTCTCCTTCACCTCACAAGGGGTTGGTGGCCATCCTGTGACAGGACCGGGATGAACATCTGACTCGGCGGCACCTAGGGAGGTCACCACAACAAGCCGGCCGCTTCTCCGATCTGGACACCCCACCGGGTCTGTATGTCGGGAGGAATGAGGTGAGGGGGGCACGATCTTGCAGTCCGGTGGTTCGACAGGGGTGTGTGAGGGGCCCGGACACATGACGGGCTCTCCTGCGGCACTTCTCTCCGCCAATGACAGCTGCCATCATGCGGCCGGGACCTTATTTTAATGCTCTGGAGAGGGGTGAAAGCGCAGTATGCCGCGGGCGTAGGATCTGCCAACTTCAGTGGGATCCGCGTCCTCCTCTCCCTAGCAGCTCCAGCAAGTGTCCGGCTAGGCCCCCAGATCTTCTCCACAGTTCCGTTGGTGCTGCAGCCAAGCAAAATGACCACCGCTCTTTGTGCCGACCCTGATCCCCTCCCTGGGATGCCCTAGACCTTCTCCTACCTCCTCCGCATGTCTGTGTTGGCTTGTGTTTCGACGCTTCGCTGCGCCTCAGGGATTTTAGTCTGTAGATGTAGTTATGTTTGTTCTTGTGTGTTTGGCGGCCATTTCAAGTTTTCTGCTGTTGGGGCCCTGATGTTATTTATTCCCCGTTTGTGTGTGTTAGTCGCTATTTCATGCAAAACGGGGTCCCACCGATCATAGAGAGGGGCTTTCCCCAGTTGAACATGTAGGGGTTAATGTTTATTTATTATTGTCCTTTATTCCCTCTTATCTACTCCTTTGGGACAGAGCTCTCCTGCTACACGTCTCCCTCCCTTGGTGTCATCATATATCTCTCTTTTATATGTGTTAGTGATTTATTGTCACTTTATATTTCCATGTAATTGGTTGTTAACTTTCATAACTGTGACAGTAGTTTTTTTTTTGCCTTTTAATCGGTTTGCTACTGATTTTATAACAATTGAATTATAGACACTGCTTTGTCAGTAGTTTTCTTGTTTGTGTGCGGGTCACATTTATTTAATACTGTGACTATATTTAGGGTGTACAGGGACCCTTGATGTTACCTGCACCTAATTCATTGTTTGATAGAGTTGTTAGCCTTATTGGTGCTGGCTGGCGTTTGTACAATATGCACTGTATATTCCATAGTATCAGCTCTTGATCTTTTCAGTGCTTTCAGCATACCTGTAAATCTATTGTATAGATCTTGAACTATGAAATAACTGGTCACAAAAAGGTCCATGCTGGGAGAACCAGGCGCCTTTACAAAACACGCAGTGTTACACACATCTTTTGGTGGAGGGTAGAGCAGACTTTAGAGTCAAAAGATTCGATTACATGTGTAAATAGAATACAATACTGTACAGGGAAAACAACCATTAAAGTGATATGTTGCTTGGTGTTTTATGGTGCAGACTGTGCACAATCTTAAAGGCGCAAGCCAACATCGGCGGCTGGTGGAATTTCTTAAGAGGCCTCTAAATGGAGAAGTGTATGTTATAATTGTCTTCTTTCCCCTTATCCCACCCCGTCCTTATCACAGAACCCATCAAGATAAGGGCAGGAAGGACCCTGGCTGTGCAAGCACTTGCTGATCACACAGTCACATTACACAAAAGGAAAATAAAAGGAGGAAATGAAACTCCTACCAAAGTCTAACATAAAAAAATACATATTTTTTTTACCCAAATCTGACACCTATACTGTATCAATCACCCAGATGAGACGCCTTAAACATGTTACTGGAATGCGTTCACTGTGGTCCTTGCAGGGATTACTCAACTGAGGTTCTTTGTAGTACAGTATTTCATCCACTAGGGGATGCACTAAGAGCATCTTTTGATCTGTATTGTATTGTTCTGTATGTCTTTATTTGTATAGTGCCATTAATGTACTTAGCGCTTCACAGTAGTAATACACGTGGTAATCATATAAATAACAAATAATATAAATAACAGGTCATGGTAATAAGTGCTTCAGACAAACCTAACATTTAGGAAGACAGAGTCCTTGCTCCGAGGAGCTTACAATCTAATTGGTATGTAGGAGGAACGTACAGAGACAGCAGGAGGGAGTTCTGGTAAGTGTTTCTGCAGGGAGCCATGCTTTATGTATCATGTGTCTAGTAATATCTACGGTGCTACTCATGCTTCTTAAAGCATGTGTGTCTTAAGGTGGCTCTTAAAGGTGGATAGAGAGGGTGCTAGTCGGGTATCGAAGGGAAGGGCATTCCAGAGGTGTGGGCAGTCAGTGAGAAAGGTTTAAGGCGGGACAGAGCTTTAGACACAAAGGCGGTAGAGAGAAGACATCCTTGAGCAGAACGCAAGAGTCGTGATGGTGCTTAGCGAGAAATTAGTGATGAGATGTAAGGAGGGGCAGAAGAGTGTAAAGCTTTAAAAGCGAGGAGGAGAATTGCATGTGTGATACGGGATTTGATAGGAAGCCAGGAGAGCAATTTCAGCAGGGGAGACGCTGAGACAGATTTAGGAAAGAGTAGAGTGATTCTGGCAGCAGCTTTTAGGATAGATTGTAAGGGAGACAGGTGAGAGGCAGGAAGGCCGGACAGCAGGAGGTTACAGTAGTCGAGACGGGAGAGAATGAGGGCCTGAGTCAGAGTTTTAGTAGTTGAGCAACAGAGGAAAGGGCGAATCCTTGTAATATTGCGGAGGAAAAAGCGACAGGTTTTAAAGACGTTTTGAATCTGAGAGGAGAATGTGAGAGAGGAGTCAAGTGTGACCCCTAGGCAGCGTGCTTGGGCTACTGGGTGAATGATCGTACTTCCAACAGTAATGTGGAAGGCGGCAGTAGGGCCAGGTTTGGAAGGAAGTATGAGGAGCTCTGTTTTTGCCATGTTAAGTTTAAGTCGGCGGAGGGCCATCCAGGATGATATCCCAGAGAGGCATTCAGAAACTTTGGTCTGTACAGCAGGTGTAAGGTCTGGGGTTGAAAAGTAAATCTGTGTCTCGTCAGCATAGAGGTGATATTTAAACCCAAGAGATGTGATTAGGTCACCTAGAGAGAGTGTGTACAGAGAAAAGAGAAGAGGTCCCAGGACAGAACCGTGCGACACCCCCACAGAGAGATCAATGGAGGAGGAGGAGGTGTTAGCAGAAGAGACACTGAAAGTACGATGGGAGAGGTAAGAGGAGATCCAGGATAGAGCTTTGTTACGAATACCAAGAGATCTAAAAGCCTTCAGATGTTCATTGCAGTCCCTTAAAGCTAGTAAGGCCAGGTCCCTGCGGGCGCTGCAGGGACAAGAGCCGCCCCGCAATGGGGCCGGGCCCACTACATGGGGTGCGGACAGTTTTTCCTGAAGACAGGAACATTTAGCTCAATACTGGCGACGAGCGCGGTGGCCACGCCCCCCTGCGGTTCAGCCAATGAGGGCGAACCTGCCGGGTGACTTTATGGCTGCGCCACCCACCAACCCCTGCAGCTCACTGCAGACCGGGGATCAGAGCTGCACGCGCCGCCAGCCTGGCAGGCGTGCGTGCGTGCAGCGCAGACAGCGGGACCGTAGCCTAAAGCTACGCTTATAATGCCGGCGACGCGACAGCGACGTCAGGCTACGGTCGCTGGAAAAATCAAATTGAGATGACTTCCAGCGATCGCGACCAAGCCATCGCGCCGTCGCGTTGCGCTTACTATAAGCACACGCGACGGCGGAAATGCATTTGTTTTGACGCGACCTTGCGTCGCTGTCGCCGGCATTATAAGAGCAGTCTAAGACTGTTGAACCTGAATGCACGCTGCAACACCTTTAAAAGTGTATTACAGGCACTTCCGGCAGTAAAGGGGTTACATACAAGACACTGGTAGCCTGAAATAGAATTTATGGATAACATGACATATGCCGGTTCTGAAGGTAAAGGGGTTGCTGCAGCCCCCCTGGGGTGATACATTTTTACATTATGGTAATGTACGTATGTTACTGATTACGTATGTACACCACTCCCACCCAAAATATAGTTCCTGCAGATATACATCATTTGTATGATTGCCCTTATACCCAATTCCTATAACTCGTATCCCAAATGCTCCTATAACCACTTTCCAACTTACTCGCTAATGCAAGAACAACACAGTTGATGTAAAGTGCCTCGGTACATTGACGCGAAGGGACATAGCATGAAATTGACGCTGTTACCACTCACGTAAAATCACGTTGGTCATTTGTGACTTTTGATACATATCCCTCGCAATTTGCACAGAGTCTAGTATAATCTGACAAATCGTCCAGAACTTCGATACCTTCACAGGAAATTCTCCATGTTTGATAATTACAATTAAATTAAACAAAAAAAAAAAACGATTAAACTCTAATGCCTACACTGTTTGCTTAATGAGAACACCTCCAGCTCTTCTTTTACTAAAAGGTTGTAAAAACTCCAACAGATTTCTTAACTACTTCACGGCTGGCAATGCTTTTAAACGTTTTGATTATAATTACATTGTTATTGTTTTAATCATAAATGTTCATAATCATTATGTTTTTTTTTTTAATGTAGTGCAAATGGACTTAAATGCCAGAAATCTTTCCGTGTGTTTGCTCCTCGTTCCCCATTGGAGCTGAAAACCGGGCACAGGGTAAAGGTTCTCCTGCCTTCTGCCAGAATTGGCACCGGAGTGGTGTATTACGTGGGCCAGTTGCCAGGAAAGGTGGAATTCCACGTGGGTGTGGTCCTGGAGGATCCGGAATGCGGATCGCGTGAGGGAGTGTTTGCTGGGCATTGCGTCTTTCACTGGTAGGTTCTGCCCTAATATTGCCATAGATGTTTACAAGTTATTTGAGGACACGGGCACAGCTACTCTCCAAGAGACTGCAGGATATTTAGGCAGACTTGTGACGTCTTGTAACTTCTCTGTTCTTTCTTGTAAGCAGTAAGCAAGAAACAGGGTTAGAGGAACCTAGCAAAAATAGAACAAACACACTGCGCACCAATGGCTAATTAAGAATAGTCTGTTGGAAAATATGTATTGTGTAACAGTATAGATAATCACCATTTATGTTGCATTCAATATAGGGTTGCCAGGTGTCCAGTATTGAACTGGACTGTGCTGTATTTGGATACTGTCCTGTAAAAAATTAGCGGTAATACTGGACATGTATGTGTCCGATACTTCCTCTCTGGACATAGTGACCTGACGACTTGGGGGGGGGGGCGTGGGATTTCCCTGACTAGGGAGAGAGTAGGGCTGTTTCTATGGCGCGGGGTAGCTTCTTTCTTCTTAATTAGCTGCTGCTGGGTAATGCACCCAATCTGGAGGAAGTGTCAGGAGCCTGGGGGTGGGGCCAAGGCGAGGAGGACACAGTATGGAGCAGAGATAGGGGTGTGGGTGTGTCTAGAGCGCGTTTCACCATGTTTTCAGTATTTTTGGAGAAGCCACCTGGCAACCCTACAATAATTATAGTTTTGTCTTATATAGTACTGACAGTGTACGCAGCACGGTACATAGAATTTTGCAGGCGCAATGAGTCCCTCACTAGTAGAGCTTACAATCTATGATTTTGGTGCCTGAGGCGCAGGGAAATAAAGTGACTTGACCATGGTCACACGGAGCTGACGCTGGGATTAGAACCAGGTTCCCGTGCTGCAAACTCAGTGGCGTTGTTTTCAGAGTTGGCGCCTTTATTCACTGAGCCGCTCTTGCGGAGTCTTCCTTTTTTGTATCAGTTAGGAAGAGCATGGGAGACAAAGACTCAGAGGTAAACATCCCTGACCGGGCACGAGGACAGTTTGAGGGATAAGGTGCATAGGGGACAGACTTTGAGAAGGGGCAGAGCCAGAAGACACAAGGGCATTCCAAAGCTTAATCTCTCTAATTTTGTGTGTTACTCACTAGACAAAAGTTTCACTAATTTCTAACCTCAGTTCTCTTGATCACCATTGATCTGAACACAGTATATTTTTCAGTCCAGAATCCAAGATCCCTGTAATGCAGTGTTTCCCAACTCCAGTCCTCCAGAACTGTTAATGCTGCAGGTCAGGTTTTAAAGATATCCCGGCTTTAGCACAGGTGGTGCAGTCAAAATGACTGAGCCAGTGATTGAACCACCTGTGCCGAAGCTGGGATATCCTGAATACCTGGCCTGTTAGGGGTTCTGGACGACTGGAAACTGGAACACTGGTCTAATGCATTGTTAATTTCTTTTAAAGGTGCAATCCCACATAGTCGGACAGTTGAATCTCTTCGAGGCCTCTAAATGGGAAAGTGTTTGTCAATTAAGTGATTTCTTTACCCTTATCCCACCCTGTCCTTATAAGGGGGGGGGGGGGGGGGTGAGGGGGCAGTCTGGCTGTACTCAGTTACATCATACAGAGGGAAACTATGAGAAATCAACCCCATATATTAAAAAAAGAATTAAAAAATATGTATGGATGCTAGATTTGGGTCAAAAAGGTATCAATTACACATTCAGTATGTGACCCATTAAACATCACTGGAATTAGCTCACTCTGGTCCCAGGAGGGATTGCCCCATTAAGAACTGAACGAGGTAGTTTTGTTTTGGGGGGTTGAATGTATTTGATACTATACAACCCTATATTTTGGATTATCAATGCAGCGCAAGGTTCTGCCTCTATCACTCACACAATGGCGGTAAAGCACCCCCGTAGTTTGATTACCAACCCTATATACCAAACCAACTCTGTCAATAAGCGAAGGCCAACAACATATCGTTATCAGAGGTTAATGTGTGACTGTTGTAACAATAAATTTTATCCGGATAACAAATGGCAGTAAAACTTTTTACAGCTGGTGACCTTTGTTTTCCACTATACTTGTGTACACCATTGCCATAGAAACTCACTATACACAGAAAACATGTGTGAAGCCTGTGCCAATTTTAACTTCCTCGTTCTCCCCTCTGACGGAAACTGCGGTCAGGTACAAGAGAACAAACCAGTACAGCTTTGATACAACCTGGATTGCAGAATGTTTACCTCTGTGCTGGAAGAGCAGCCTGCAGCACATTACTTTCCCTGTTCGTAGTCACTTTGCATTCACTGTTTAATGGCTAATTGCTAAAATAGTTGAGATTTTGTGAGAAATGTTAAGAGTACAGAACAGCACAGTTGAATATATATAGAGAGAGCACGCTCCATGGTGTAACATCATTAAAAAAAAGTAATTTCATGCATCTAGTGGGGTAAGATATGCACTTACACAGATATATAGGTTAAATGCATTTGAGAGACCAATTATCACCACCCAGGGACCAGGAATCACAGAAATCGATATCCAAAAGGGTGTCCACATGGGCCGATCACCAAATCAATATGAGCCTACCAACAGACTATCTGGCATAATCCAGACAAAGTCCTGAACAGGAGGAGCATAAACGCGATGGGGCGGCACTACAGTAGTTTATATGTTACAAGCTTTCATTGGATAACACACATTTCGTGACCTTTTCGTGATCACTTTGTCAGGGAGACAGCACAAAAACATACTTTACTTCCTTATATACTGATCCATAATAAACTAACTGCGGAAAAAAGCATTAAACACAATTTCAAGTGACCTGCATCTCTTCTTATACTGGGGCATACAAAATACATCAGATGTAAACATTACGGAGGATTAGGTTGTATGCTCAGGAGGATCGTTTCATTCATTCATACATACACTATCTATACTAAATGGGTTACTATTTAGAAAAATACACCTTTGTATATACAGCTAAGGCTGTAGGATAGCCGAAACATTGACGTTTGGTGTGATCTTTAATACACTTTGTTTTAAGCAAATCCGCAGTGCCCCCTCCTTTTTTCTTATTTTGGGAAATTCAAGATGACACATCAGACACATCAACCTCACTGACAGGCATGCATAGAAATGCTGTGCTAAGACAGTGCATCTAAGGCCGTGCCTATAGTGCCGTCGATGGCGACGGTGACACGGCGGGTGACGTTACTGGGGTCGCGGGATTCCGGCAATTTGATTTGTTCAAGGGCCGTCAAGTGATGCGACAGCCCTGAAAAATCAAATTTTGCCGACTTTCAGTTTCCGCAACGGCGACGTCGCTCCGTCGCTTTGTCGCCGTCACGCGCACTATAAGCGCACGCGGCGGCGGCAATGTATTTGTTTTCGGGCGACGTCACGTTGCCGGCACTATAAGCGCAGCCTAAGGTGGGGGACCTGGAAGAGACACACTTTGCACTGTTTATTTTCCCTTTTGACTTTGCACCCAGATATGTTGTGTCTAGCTGTAATCCAGCACTCTGTTATATCAGTTACCTTGGATTGGGCAGTATCTACATTGCTCCGACACAGACTGATTAAGTCAATCCTTTAACCATACATAATCCACAGTCTGAAACACTTTTTGCTGCCCAAGTGCATTATGGAAGAGTAGAGAAGGATTTGAATTGACAATCTACACCAGGGCTCTTCAACTGGTTTTGAAGCAGCTCTCGAACTCTCAGCTGCCCAAGCAACTAGTATGAAATTTGCAGAAGCAAAGTGCAATCTTTCACACTAAAATTCCCTTGTAAGTTAAAATGATTAAGCTTTTTTATAAGCGAAACGCGTAGGGTTAAAGTTTGGTCCCTGCTGAGCAACTCTAGAGATTCCATTGCTACATTATAGTGGCCAAAATATTTGGAAACTTTTTTTGATACTTTATACCACGACCGCACACTGAGCTGTGTGGTTTTTACCCGAGCGCACAAGGGCAGTTGAGCCCTACAGCCCACGGCGTCATCAGCTGGTGATGAGGAGGCGAGGAGTTAACTCCTGAGTCTCCCGCATGATGTTGTGTGGGGATGTCAACCCAGACAGGCAGCTGAGGTAGTGTGCTTGAGTCCTACCTACATACAGTGCAGCGCCTCCACCTCATCAGGATCTCTGCATACGCAAGGAGATGGTTCTGATGAGGAACTCCTTCTCGTTGGTGCCTTCCACTGGAGAGTAACTTCAGTCTCACTCAGTGGAGTTGATTTAGAACTGGACATCTTTATTGGTTGATGGTATGGGCCAGCTGCCCTTCACAGCCAGCCACTCAGCCGCTCATATTGGCTGGTACTTCCCTTTGAAAGGTCTGCTCTCTTAATGAAGTGGAATCACCTCTCCCCTCAGGGAGATCACCTCCTGTGCAGGTCCCTGGACACAGTGTAGGCCCAGCCAGCCTGGCTGCTGCTGGCCTTCCAATTAGAGCTGTGTGACTAGTTACTTCACTAGTACACTCTGGCCTTCTGCTCTGCTCAACCTTGTAGAACCTCTAACTTTTGGCTGTGCTGTGTCTTATATACCTTAGGAACAGGCACATATCTGATGTCACTAACAGTGGACTCAGAGCATGTTACCACTCCCCTTGAATACATATGACACCTCACCAGGGTGTGAGGGCAAACCTCCATGATTGATGCTGGCAACCCTGTAACTTACCAGGCTTACTGCAGGCACGAGAGAAAACAGTAGGCTATTTTACAGCATGGCTACATACACTTGTCAACACACACACACACACACACACACACACACACACACACACACACACACACACACACACACACACACACACACACACACACACACACACACACACACACACACACACACACTCAGATTCTAAGTTCTACAAAGCAGGTTTTTTTTATTGTTAGAAAAAAAAATCATACAACACATATATTTAACCTATTATATTAATAATCCACATCGAAAAGGACATTTCTGACCACTAGCCACTAGTGCCCTGGCTGGGGTAAACACCCTCAGCTTTGCATTGGCCATCAATCCTCCAGTCCCCTGACTGAGTTATATTTGCAGTAATGTACATACCTGTAGTTACAGTTGGTAGATGGTACAGGGAATGGTTAGAAAAGTGCATGAGAAAGGTAATTAAAGTGATTAACTTAGGGCGTCCTGTCCAACAGAGTTAAAACAGCAAATCTTTTTTATTGGGGCAAACTCGCCAGCCTTGGCTGGTTTAGCATTTTGGACTTCATGGAGATACTAGAATACCAGTGAATCAGGCAATATTTGGGAGATTGAGACATTGTATTGTATTGTATGTCTTTATTTATATAGCGCCAAAAGCGTACTCAGCGCTTCACAAAGAATACAGTACAGGGAATTATAATAATACAATAAGTGCAGCAAAATCAGACAATAGGAAAGAAAATGCCTGCCCTGAAGAGCTTACAATCTAAGAGGTTTGATGGGGAACTTACAGAGACAGCAGGTGAGGGAATAAGTGCTGTAGATGGCAGTGCTTGGTCACAATGGGTGGTAGGAGTGACTGAGTGTGGGACAGTAGCCACAAGTGTAGGCTATTGGGATGCTTGATTTGTGGGGCAAGTTTTTAAGGTTAATTTTGGCAATACCGCATGGATTTGCAGACACCGGAATGAAGTCGCATCCAAAAGAGCCTTTCTTGCACAGTTTGGACATGGAATTTAATAATACGGCGACCTCAATATCCGTGCGCAAAGGACTGTTTTCTGCACAAATATGCACTTCATGCAGCTACTAGAATAGGACCCAATGAGTTTGATGGGGTGGAAAGGAACATTGTGTAATGGCCACGCTTTGCAGGTCTCTCTGTCATGTTAGATGTTGAGATAAACATCTTAAAATATGCTCCACGTAAATGTGCGCTCTCTAGTACAAGTGTTGTGTTAGAAAGTCTTGACATTTTTCACATTTTTAACCCAGTTTATCTGATTCATGTTTATAGAAAAGATATATTAAGAAATGTGAATATAGATCACTGTTCTTAGCATGAAGATATAAATCAGTAAAAGTCACAGAAAAGCAGTGACAGTTGACATGTCGGTATACAGTGTGTGTGTGTGTGTGTGTGTGTGTGTGTGTATGTATATATATATATATATATATATATATATATATATATATATATATATAAATATATATATATATATATATATATATTTGCATATTTGCTTTCCTGTGGAGGGTTTTTGTCACTTTTTTTACTCACCATAACTTAACTCAGTATTATGGTTTAGCCTATCCCATAGCCTCTCTTGCATTCCCAGTAAAATCAACCCCACACTGATGAGACCCATCCAGGTTGAAACAGCTGTCTGTGGGTGGTTTTCTGGGTATGCACTTTAACCCTGGCTGTGCTCAAAGCTGTGACCATGCAGCAAGCTTAAGCCTATAGGGAACCATGTTAATAATGGTTATTGAGGCAAAAAGTGACACTGTGTGCTCATTTGCATGTCATTTCCCAGAATCCCTTGCTGCAGTGGAAGTGCTGTGTGCTAGGTGATAATGGGGAAAGGCGGGGTTGCAGACCTGCCTAAGACATGCAGATGAGCATACAGTTATATTTGCATATATATATATATATATATATATATATATATATATATATATATATATATATATATATATTGAAAGTAGCGAGGAATAATACTTTGAAAAGTCTTTGGGGCAAAATACCTCCATTTTATCAAAGAAAACTAAATTCTCATTTGTTTCAATGACTCATGAGTTAATACAATTGTCTATGGTGGGTTATTACTGATATAAAATGACACATGGTAATTATCCTGGAACCAGGGTCACATGTGATGTATGAATAGCTCCAGTTAGCTTAACTCAGCCCCTTTTCCAAAGCACACCAAGCCCTGCTATATTTTCTTCACTTTATTGGGAAAGCATCAGTCATATACAGGCACTTGTGGATGATATGGTATGGTGAGAGAGTGCTTCTCTGTGTGGGTGCTATATAATCAGAGGCAGATAAAAAGGGAATGGCCTTACCAAGAGGTATGTAGCATAAGAGTACTCACTCAGCCAGTTCAGGAAGGAAAAGGAAGTGTGTAATGGGGTCTGGGCTAAACTACCTGTGAAAACAGACAGGGGAGTATGGAAAAATCGATTTAACTTGGAGGACTAGAGATATTGCCAGAGCAACCAGTATCTAGCAGACTGGAGAGAGGAAATTATCAAAAATGTATCCATTCCATCTGCACTAGGAGTGGAGCTGCAGGGAAAGCTACATCCAAATAAAGCTAGCAGTCAGAGCTGCAAAAAGGAGGGGGAGGAATAGGGGGAGCAGAGATAGATATTCCTGTTCCAGGACAGTAATCTTCTTTTTATCACACAGCAAACCAGATCATGGAGTGTTCGTCCCTTTCAGTAAAGTGCTGATGGCCTGGAAATAATTATTTGGAGAAGACATTTCAACTTTCATAGGAATAGATTTGCTGTTATGCCCCTTGAGTGCAGAAGACACGACCAACCAATGACCAGAGTGACTGTGGTTTCTAAACATTGGCGCCTATTAATAACGCTGCAATTACCCATTCTCCTCACAAAGAAGTTATCTGCCAGTTTGGATTTCTGTAGTGCAAAGAAAAGTTCTAATATCCGTATTGGTCTTGTAGAAGTGTAAATGTATTTGAGGTTGTGATCTCTTCAATGGAGCAACACGAGAGCTCTTCATAGAATTAGAGTGCACACATCTTCAAATGGCTTAACAGTGCTTTACATTTATTTGTAAAGAAATATCTTGTTGGACCAATTATCGCAATGATATTGAGAGGGCTTCAAACACTTTAATTTCACAGGTTTCTAAATAAATACACGTTTTTTTCTTTTAATACTGTTTGTCTTATTATTATTTTAATACAACTTGTCTTTATTAATTTCTTTTCAATGGACACAATAAAGTCATCCTATTCTCTGGCAGCCCCATATACACCAGAATTTTGCGACAACCGAGGAATTTACAAACATGAGAATACGCTTTTGTCCGGATCAGCTTTATGACACTTGTTTATTTCCACTACCTTTTGAAAGGAACGTTGTGTAATGGCCACGCTTAGAATATCTCCCTCTCTATTACAGGCTTTGTGTTACAAAGTCTTGACATTTTTCACATTTGTGACCCAGCATTCATAGATATGCAAAAGATAAATGAACTTTTTTTAAGAGGCAGACCGGACGGCACTTTACTGAAAACGAATGACCTAAGTTGCCGAACAATTCATTCTCCCGTGAGCATGTACCTTTTATATTCAATCCTAAAATATGTAGACGTGAAGAGCCGTACAGACTTTAAACTTATACTGTACATATCTGGTATCAATGTACTTGGGAGACCCGGGGCAAAAACAAATGAGTTTTATCCTTGATATTTTTTCTGGGGGTAAACATGCTACCCATATTTGAATTCTTTGGGACATGTACTTTGCGAACATATATTCTTTTGTGGAAGTATTTTTATATGAGGACATACTGTCGGGCGGAATGAATCTGCTGTTAATCCCTTAAACCCAAAGGATACAACCAAACAATGAGCAGAGCAACACTTGTTTTCCCCCAACATTGGCGCCTATCAATAACACCAAGATTACCCATTATCTTCACCAGGAAGCAATCAGACAGTTTACATTTCAGCAGTGAAAAGAAAAGTTCTAATATCCGTATTGGTCTTAGAGAAGTGTAGATGTGTTTTTGGTTGGGATGCCATTAATAGAGATCTTCATAAAGGACATTATAGTCGGGTATTCTGGTTTGGGTGTTTATTATTTTTCCGTTTTCATTTTCTTTAAAAAAAAATCTGTGTTTATCAATGAAAAAGAAATTGACACAAATTTGAATTTGGTGTTTACTGTATTAGCAGTGCACTTGTTTTTTGTTTTCATATCCCCCGTGTGTTGCCTCTATCACCTACCTGTGACTGGGCTTCTACAAGAGTTGGGATTTAATAGGAAATAATAGGAAAGAATGCTTCATTTCCGTTTTCTATCGGTTTAACCAGAAGTTGAATGTTCTGAATTAGTGCTGTTTTTTCGATTCAAACCTAAAACCAGAACCCCTAATTATGGTGTATTAAGCTTTCAAAGGCTTAATAAGGCTTTACATTTCTTTGTGAAAATATCTTGTTGCTTCAATTTTCACAAATACATTGAGGGATGTATACCATGTATGTATACCAGGGATGTGTATCCAAATAAATACACATTTTTTTTATTTTCTATACATGGTATGTGACTTGCTTTAAATGAAAAAAAAAAACCCATTTATTTCTCCTTCCTTTTCATCGGACACAGTCATTCTATCCTCAAGCAGCCCCAGATACCAAGTATGTTTTAATATTCGAGGAATTTACAAACATGAGAATACACTCATCTCGGGATGGGCGGTGTGAGCCGTTATAGAATAAGTGCCGATAGGTTGGTCCAGGTTGAATATTTATCTCCATCCTCTCTTGAAAGGAACATTGTGTAATGGACACGCTTCTCTGGCACTTCATGTGTTACGACACACTTCTTACTATATTCCCCTCGTAACATAACATAAGCTCTTCATTACAGGTTTTGTGTTGCAAAGTCATGCCATTTGTTTACATTTGTGACCCGGATTACTTGATTTATGGGTATGGGAAAGATACATTAGTCATATACATACCCTTTAGATATACAGTACCAGATACGCTATACACTCCCCACCCCACTGTGGAGCCCGCAGGGCTTTAAATCAGCCTCTGTCAGCTGCAGGAGCTCATTAGCAATTCCTAGATGTACAGAAGAGCTAAAATAACTCGGATCACTAAAAGTGGACTTTTTATTTATTTTGTCAAAAAAACAATACAACATCGGATTTGAACATTCACTTTAGGCTAAAGAACAGAAATATAAAAATAAGTAAATGGCCTAAATATTGAGCACCTATTCATGTTCTTACCTAGAATGTCATGTATTTTCATTAGATGACCTTATGAACACATACTTGCGCAGTCAGAACAAGTGACCTTAACTTTTCTTTTTTTTGTCATGACTACAATTGTTTTTCCTTTTTGTATTTTAAGATAGATAAAATTTGCATGGGGATTCTTAAATATGGCCGCCAGTGTTCTCTAATGAAAATCTGCTTTATGTCTTCGCTCTAATCGCTGTAGTTTGAAATTCCTCATTTATTGGACGCTTTATGCCACTTCTTCATAAACACAGTGTGTGCTGTATAGTATATGCAGTGCTTTTTGGGGGGAAAAATAGGTGTCGGTATCCGGCTGAAGGGGAAAGCATAGGGATTCTTACCTTTCCCTGCTCCTCATGATAAATTGCGTTGTCCTGACATTGCAGTGTCATTCGATGTCATGGCAACGCGGAGCTGTGTGATGTCAAAGCATCGCCATATGACGTGGTGGCGTCATTTGACGCTGTGTCGTCACAGTGACATGTTGTGAAAAGCAGAAGATGCCGGAGATGAGGAGCCGGAGGAAAACGTAAGAAGAGAAGGTGCCCGTACCGGCAGGTAGCATCACAAAAAAAGCCCTGAATATAGGTATATTTTGCTATTTTGTTGAAAAACTCATAAAATGAAAAGCTATAATAAAAAAAATAGGAAGTGTCAAAAGGTTAAGGTTTTTCATCAAAGTTTAAACCACTTCTCTGCCAGAGAGGCTGCTCAGTCAGCAATAGAATGCAATTAAAATGGAAGTGGAGTATCCTTCACTTCACATCATGTCCTGGGGGCCTGACTCCGAGCACGTGATCCCTACATCAAGCGATTACATGGTTTGGATCCATGAGACGAGGGGTGAGCAAACTTTTTAGGCCGAGACCCCCTTTCCATCCATGAAATTTATCGGGGCCCCCCCTGCTTGATGTAATCAAAATCACATGAAAAAAAACTTTTATTAAACGGTATACAATGTAAATACAAATGTGGTCTAATATATAATTATGGCATCATACATTTATATATTTTCTACACATAGTAAAGTATTTAAATTGACTAGTTTTCAGTTCCTTTTGCTTTGCCTCCCACCCAATCCCTGGGGACGACCAATCGCCAAATTTCTTCCAGACCAGCTGAGTATTCTGTTTTTTATCCCCTGACCCCGTCCTTTACATCTTGCTGAACTCTTTCAGCTTCCTTTTATCTATGTCCTTCTGAAATTTGTCTCAGGAGACTCCAAGTTGTGTGTTCAAATGCTTGTTTGATCGAATCTAAATCCTGTTGAGGCAATGTGTCAATAAACTGTACCCATTTTTTAAAGAATTTCTCGGTTTTCAGCTCTTTATTTGTGTCTGCCTCCATTTAGTCTAACCTCATTAATCTTGTCAGGTAATCCCTAACGGTGTCTAAAGTGGGGGGCTCAGGTTAAATCCACTTTAGCATTACAAATGTTTTTGCTGACAGCAACATTATTTCAAGGGTATTTCTACCCTTGGAATGTTTTTCCCCTCATTAACCTCTTTCCATCTTTCCATATTCCCAAATATTAGAGACATACAGTAGGCTCCATTACTATATTTACTCCAGTCATGTTGTGTACAGGCATACCCCACATTAAGGTACGCAATGGGACTGGAGCATGTATGTAAAGCGAAAATGTACTTATAAGTGAAGCACTACCTTTTTCCCCCACTTATCGATGCATGTACTGTACTGCAATCATCATATACGTGCATAACTGATGTAAATAACACATTTGTAACAGGCTCTATAGTCTCCTCGCTTGTGCACAGCTTTGGTACAGGTAGGGAGACGGTATTGCTGTTCAGGAGGTGCTGACAGGCGCATGTGTGAGCTGCTGTTTGCCTATTGGGCGATATGTCCTTACTCGCGAGTGTACTTAAAGTGTGTGTACTTAAAGTGGGGTATGCCTATATGTATTGCAGAACTCGGTCCCAGAAATCAGAAATGGCTACACAGTCCCAAAGACAATGTTTCAAATCAGCCCTCTCCTGGTAGAATTTCGGCCACTTGTTTTTAGATTTCTCTAGCCCTTTGGATTTAATATCAAAATCATAATAGGTCCTATGCATAATATTATACTGCTTCTCCCTTCATTCCTCCGATATTATTACTTTTCTAATATGATTCAGACTCTCCAGTAAATTCCCTCTATTTCCGGCAAGTCCCTAATCCATCTAGAGAACATAGTTTGTAATTCCTTGTCATAGTTTTTGTCTCTGATCCAGTAATATAACTCTTATATAGAATAATTAGGACTGTTGAATCTTTCAAATAAATCACCAATATATCCCTCATAATTCTCCAGGCTGTTGCAGTAGTGCATTAGCTGCATGTTGTAACGCTCGGCCTGCCCACAAGCCAGACGAGACCCCAGGACTGAGGTGGAAAGGAGTAATACCACACACCTAACAGTAAACAGGGGCACGACCAGAGGGTGGAAGTAGCGTAGATGGTCCAGGTAACAAAAATAGAATGGGTACCGTACTTGCCAACTCCAGCGGTGGAAGGTAAAGTCCGTAAGCCAATAGTCGTGGAATGGAGAGAGCAGCGTAGTAGAGTGTCCGTAAGCCTGGGTCGTGGAGTGGAGAGAGCAGCGTAGTAGATTGTCCGTAAGCCGTGTCCAGGGGATATAGAAGTCTGCAAGGTAGAAAGTCCAATGCAATTACAAGGGGTTCCAGAGAGCAGCGTAAACGAAGTCCAAAGCCAAAGGTCAAAATCCAGGGAGGTTAGCAGAATATCCAGGGACAGGAACAGGAACTGAAAGACAGAGGGGGTCAGGTAACAGCAGACAGCACCAAGGTACAGAAGCTATGCAGAGCAAAGAGGAAATGGTGAGGGGAGACTAAATAGGGGGCTGGGACCTATCAGAGGAAGGGGAGGGACGGAGGAGCGGCCCGAGGGAGGACCTGATAGTGGAGAGGTGCCTGGGCAGCTGGGGCCTGTCAGAGCAAGGGGAGCAGGGAGGAGCGGCCCAGGGAAGGGCCTGATAGGAGAGAAGGGCCTGGGGGCGGACCTGACGGAGCAGGGGCAGGGAAGCACGTGATGCGCGTGCCGCATCAGAGGAGGCGGAGTCAGGTGCCCGGCGCCAACAAATTGAAGCCTGGGTCCGCACGCGCCCGTAGGGGTGACGCGCGCGACCTGGAAGTGTGGGAGAAGCCATAGAGGGTGCTGCAAAGAGTGAGGCACGCCGCTGGGGAGCCTGGGCGGCACGGAGCAAAGGTAAGGAGGCGCTGGAAGCGGGTGTACCCACAGCACAGATCCTTACAGTACCCCCCCCCCCTCGAGGGTCGGACTCCGGAAGAACCATCCAAGGTCGGAGGGGAAATTTCTGGTGGAATCGTTTGAGTAGAGATGGGGCGTGAAGATCCGTATGCGAGACCCAAGAATGATCCTGAGGTCCGTATCCCTTCCAGTGAACCAAAAATTGGAGCTTGCCCCTGGAGATGCGAGAGTCAATGATGGTCTGGATTTCAAACTCCTGTTGTCCTGGTACAATGGGGGGAGGAGGCCGAAGAGAAGGATGAGTGAATCGTTTGCCTTGGATAAACGGTTTCAACAGTGAGACATGGAAGACGGGTGAAATTTTCATAAAGGGAGGCAAGCGAAGCTGATAGGCCACAGGATTAATTTGTCTCAGAATAGAGAAAGGACCCAGAAACCTGGGAGACAGTTTAGGGGTTGGGGCCTTCAGTTTGATATTTTTAGAAGAAAGCCAGACCTTATCTCCAGGTACGAACTTATGGGCCTCCCGACGAAGCCTATCTGCTTGTCTCTTCTGTCTTAGCACGGACTCTTGTAAAACTTTTTTGAATCCGCCTCCAAGACCGCTGTAGGGTTGATACCCTATCATCTGCTGCAGGAACTCCAGACCTGGGAGAATGCATGGGAAGACGGGTAGGATGAAATCCGTAGTTTACAAAAAACGGTGATTCTTGAGTGGACTTGTTTTTAGAGAGTTAATCGCAAATTCTGCCCAAGGAAGTAACTCTGCCCAATTATCCTGAGAATCGGAAGAAAAACCACGCAAATACTGTTCAAGGGACTGGTTCATGCGTTAAGTCTGCCCATTCGTTTGGGGATGGTAGCCTGAGGAAAAAAGAAGGATAATGCCCAACCTCTGGGAAAACGCACGCCAAAATTTAGAAACAAATTGAGTACCCCGATCCGAGACAATGGACCACGAGACGCCATGAATACGGAAAATTTATTTTACAAAGATATCCGCCAAAGTACTGGAATTGGGTAGACCCTTCAGGGGAACAAAATGAGCTTGCTTGGAGAATCTGTCAACAATTACAAGAATAGTGGTCATACCATTAGAAGGGGGAAGATCCATGATGAAGTCCATGGCAATGTGACTCCAAGGACGGTCAGGGACTGGGAGAGGTTGTAGAAGACCAGAAGGCTTTTGACGGACAGATTTATTTTGTGCGCAGACAGGGCAAGAGGAGGTGAACGCTCTAATGTCCTTTATCATATTGGGCCACCAGAAGGTTCACAGAATCAGATCCGTAGTCTTCTTAAACCCGGGATGGCCGGCAGATCTGGAGGAGTGACCCCATTCAAGAATTTTGAGATGAAAACTTGGGGCTGCGTAAAGACGACCATCAGGTACTTCTAGCCCTTCGGGGACCTGTGCTTGAGACTCCAAAATCTTATCCAGTATGACAAAGGTGGTTGCAGAGATAAACAATTGGTGGGACAGAATACTCTCCGGGACTTCCTGTGACTTCTCCTCAGTGATAAACTGACGGGACAATGCATCGGCTTTGATATTCTTTGTCCCAGGAATATAAGAGATGATAAAGTTAAACCTTGAGAAGAACAACGCCCAACGAGCTTGACGGGGCCCAAGACGACGAGCACCTTCAATGTAAGAAAGATTTTTGTGGTATGTCAGGATCAGAATGAGTTCCTTGGTTCCTTCCAGAAGATGTCTCCATTCTTGTAATGCCATCTTGATGGCCAACAACTCCCTTTTCCCCACGTCGTAATTTCTCTCTGCTGAAGAATTTTTTTTAGAAAAAAAACCCAGGGGTGTAGTTTATCTTCGGGGGTGATTCTTTGAGAGAAAACCGCACCGGCTCCCACGTCGGAGGCGTCAACTTCCAAGGTAAAGGGGAGGGTGGGGACGGGATGTCGCAGAATGGGGGCCGAGACAAAGGCTTTTTTAAGAGACATAAAGGCCCGGCTGGCATCCAATGGCCAAGAGGAAGGATCGGCCCCTTTTTTGGTAAGGGCCGTAATGGATGCTACCAAGGTAGAAAAACCAGCAATAAATGTCCTATAATAATTTGCGAAACCGAGGAAACGCTGAATTGCCTTTAAAGAGTTAGGTTGTGGCCATTCGAGTACAGAATTGAGCTTCTCCGGATCCATGGTGAACCCTTGATCCGAGACAATGTATCCCAGGAAGGTAGTTGAGGATTGGTGAAAGACACACTTCTCCATCTTGGCATAGAGCTTGTTGGCCCGTAAACGAGAGAGCACCATCTTGGTATGGAGAATGTGTTCCTCGAGGGTTTTGGAAAAAATAAGGATATCATCCAAGTAGATAATCACAAAAGAATTCAATAGATCACTGTAACAGGGGAGTTATCCCAGTTCAGGAAATGTGCCTCTAATCCAGCAGTGTGGTGGTTAACTGCTGGTAGTCAATTAACAAACACCACCTGCCTGATTAGGTTCTTAGAAAAGCCTGTCTTTGAGACAGGAAGTGAGATTGTTCCTGAGTTTCACAACTTGTGAGACTGACCACGGGGACAGATGTCTTGAGCCTGCCAGAAGAAAACAGCAGAGCTGCTTTCAAGACACAGGGGAAAACACCTCTAAACCTGAATGCTGACAGAACCTGAGAAAAGGCAGCAACCCAGGAAAGAGAGAAGCCTTCCCCACTACAGCTACCAGAGAGACAGATAAGACTTACTTTTGGAACTGTTATGTATCTGTATATATGTTTATATTTTGGGGCTGGTGAATAGTTTAGCTAACCAACCCAGTCAGAGAGGGCTGAGCTACATGTGTAGATAGTCTCCAAAGCGGAGATAGGTTTTTGTTTGGCTTATTTGCATATGTTTTGTGTTAAGGAAACAGGCGCAATAAAAGCCTTATTTAATTTCACCTTATCAAGTCTCCCTTGCATACCTCTATGCACGTCCTCCTACATATGGTCGTCAGAAGTGGGACGAGAGGTGGTCCTTGAAGTTAAAAGGGGCCCGGAGTTTGCCTGTGAATTTTTTTTTGTGCTTTTTGCCTACAAACAGCCAGAGCAACAGAAACAAAGATCTCATGCAACAGAGACCAGTTAAAGGGACACACCCAGGCAGGAAATCTACACTGCACTAAAACTTACAAAACCACAGATGGACTCTTTTCCCCGATTCCAAGAGGAGAGAGAGAGAGACCGTGCTGAAGCAGGTAAACCTTATTTTGCCTATCACAAATAAAGTGTAATATGGTCATTGAAATAGGGGTTTCTCCTTCCAGCTGTAGTCAGGGTTCAAGAAGTAAGTTAGCCCTTAAAATGGATAGGCGTTTGTTGTTTTCAAATGTTTCGCTGAAGCAGTGAATACAGATAGTGACACGCGAGCGGTACTGATTCTGCAAGTAAAGGCTGCCACCTCGCATAGGACTACCAGCTGTGAATTGAGTATATGCAGAAAAGTGTGAAAATTGATGCAAGACTGTGCTGAAGCAGGGGAATTTTCAGTAAACAAGTGCTGAGGGTAAAATTGCCCTACTGGGGAAAAAGGAATTGCTGAGCTGTGTAAAAGGTATCCCAAAGTGTGAAGAGTGAATGCCATAATACCCAGAGTTGAGACTGAACTCAAGCAGAAAACCACATTATTTGGCTGAAGCGGAGGAAATGCACCTAGCAAGTAAATGGTGTAAAGCAAACAGAAGTTTTTACCTAGCAACTGCACATCCAGCATACCTAATGAGAGATTATACCTAGCAAGTAAATGGTGTAAAGCAAATAGAAGTTTTTACCTAGCAACTGCACATCCCGTATACCTAATGAGAGAAAATGCGTGCACAGTACTGCTGATATTGTAAAATTTACCCAAGAGAAAGAAAAAGTCTACAGAGATGCCTGTGAGAGCCACAACCTCTACAAGCAAAATATGCCCACGTTTAGGACTACCACAATTGGGGGTTCTAGCAAATACAGTGGCAACAGCTGCAATAGCGCCTCCTGAGGTCAGGAAGAAAATGACACCTGATAGCCCCAAAATGGAGGACAAGATGCAGCGTTCCTGTAATGAACCCTACCCCACGGAAGAGTGGCCCTTCCAGTCCGATGAGGAGGAAGACATCTCTTATGGGGAAACCAAACCGAGTCACACCCACAAAACACCCCACGAACAGAAAAGACCGCTCTCTATGATGACGAATATGGTCGACAAGAGAAAGAGCGGGAGCAGCAGATCACCCAATATTTCTGTCAGCTAAAGCAACTGCAAGAAAAGCCTGGCGTATATAATGAAGCTGCTGAAGTAGCAAATAAAGAAGGAGACCCCAGTATTCCTGATGGGACGGAGTCATCCAAAACAAAAAGACGGAGAAAGAAAAAGAAAAGCGGTTCTTCACTTACCGTGGAAGGAACAGACACGTCCGCAGACCCTGTGGAGAAAAAGGGGGACTGAGTTGCACTGCAGCCTAGAGAAAATGGAGAATTCGTCCCGCGGTTAACCAAATATCCAGAGGGCCCAAGGCAGAAGTCGTGAACCCCAAAGAAGTGTCTGTCCGGTGCCAACAGTGAGGAACCCTTAACCAACCATCCCAGGGAAGCGGAGCCGGAACCAGTGAGTGTCGATCCCTTGACCAGCCCTGAAGATGCCCTGAAAAACTGTGATATGCTCCATGAACAATTGAAACAAAAGAAAGATGGTTACACAGAGCTACAGAAAAATAACGTGAAGATACAGAAAGATGTGCTCACAATTTTCTCTTTGGCCAGGACAGAATTGGACGATCTCAAGACTGAGCTAGAAACTGCAAACACTACTATTTCCGCCATGGATGAAAAGCAGAGCCAATCTGATAAAATGATGGCTAAGCTGAAGCGGAAGTGTGAGGAGGCACTGAAGCAGATGACAGTCTTTCAGCAAGAGGTTCACACTCTTCGCGTAGAGCTGAATGCCTCACAACAGGAGGTCAACAGTGTCCAGACAGAGGTGGTCGTATCTCAGAAAGAGGTTCAGACACTCTGCAGAGCACTAGATGCCTCACATCATGAGACCAACAGCTGCCGCACAGACCTGGAAGTCTCCAGAAAGGAACTACACAGTCTTACTGAGGAGCTGGACATATCTAAAGAAACGAATGTCAATCGTAATACAGATCTCAAAGTCTCTCTGAAGGAGGTTCAGACCCTTAACCTAGAGAAGGAAGTCTAACGCCAGGAGACTATCATTCTCAAAGCAGATGTGCGTAAATGGAAGGAGGACTGCAAGGAGGCCCTGAATAGTACAGAAACTGAAAAAGGAGAAAATTTAAGATTAAAAAGAGAAAACTTAAAACTCAAAGAAGATAATTTTCATTTGACAGACGACGTCAAAGAAAAGAATGAAAAGCTGCATGAGCTTAAAGAAATAAATAGACTTTTGGAAGGTGAGAAGTTTGAAGCAGAGCACCGACTGCAGAACCAACTGCAAGGTCTGCGTACGCACCTCCAGAAGGCCGAGGAGAAGCAGCGAACTCTGCAGGAAGACAATCTGCAGGCTGTTCAAGAAATTCAAGTGCTGCAGGAACGTCTGATTACCCAGTATGTCCTTACAAAGAAGAAGGAGAAACTGAAGGCTACCCTGAGCATCACCAAAGCATCGCTAGAGGCCAAGCTTAGAACCCAGGTGACCCGGCACAAAAGAGAGCACAAGAAGGTCCAGAAACTAAAACAAGTAACTGTGGCCCGAGCAAAGAAATTCATAGTGCTTCACAATGCAGTGAAAATGTGAAAGCAAGCTCAGAGAAAGCAAAGCGTGCAGATAAATTCCTTGAGAAGAGACTTGCAAAACGCACTCAAAAAACAGGGATCTCTCGCGGATGAGATTACAGTTCTACAAGGACAAGTATTGACCCTGACTAAGCATCAGTATCCCACTGCCACAAAAACCCATGAAGACAAGGGTACAGTGAGAGCTGGGAATACCGCTCGTCTGAAAGACAAGGTTGCAAAATTTGAACCACCTAAACAAGCACTAGCAAAACCTTCAGCCACCCAACAGGCAATAAAAGAAGGTACACGTGCTGTATCACTCGTCTTCCACTCATCTCCACAGCGGATGCGAATCAGGTTATAAGCCCCCCGTAGATCAAGTTTAGCGAAAATCGTCCGCCATGCAGCCTATCGAAGAGCTCAGGGATAAGAGGTAAAGGGTAGCGATTTTTGATGGTAATCTTGTTTAGGCCACGGAAATCGATGCACGGGCGAAGCGTCCCATCTTTCTTTTTTACAAAAAAGAATCCTGCTCCGGCGGGAGAAGTGGATTTCCGGATGAAGCCTTTTTGAAGGTTTTCTGTGATATATTCGGACATGGCCTCCGTCTCAGGCAGAGATAATGGATATGACCTGGCTTTAGGAAAAGGAGCACTCGGAATTAAATCAATCGGGCAGTCGAAAAGGGCGATGAGGGGGAAGCTCTTCGGATTTGGCCTTACTGAAGACATCCAGGAACTCCGAATAGACGTCTGGTAGAGTGGCGTCTTGCGGGGGACAGGTTTCCAAGATGGCCAAAACCGCAGCGGACGGAGAAGACGATTCCACCTGGGAGGATCTCCATTGAACGGGGATCTCGGCGGTCCAATCGATGATGGGATTGTGTAGTTGCAGCCATGGTAAGCCCAAGATGATTTGAACCGAAGGGGAATGGATGACATCAAAATAAATGAGTTCTAAATGTCCATCATTCATAGAAAGTTCAATAGGTAGCGTCTCCAAGGAAATAAAAGCTGGCTGCAGGGGTCGACCATCGATAGCCTCCAATCCAACCGAAAAGGCCTTCTCCCAGAGTGGAATGTTGTGCTGGATAGCAAAAGCCTGATTTATGAAATTCCCTCCTGACCCAGAATCGAGGAAGGCCAGAGCGGGAGTTTGGATGCTGGCATACTTAAGGAGGACAGGCAGTAAGATGCGTTTGGGAAGACCCTGTGCGGGAGGGGGAAAAGAAGAGATGGTACCCAGTGAGAATCCCTCATACCTCACTGGGCGCTGGCGTTTCCCGGCCTCAAGGGACAACGCGGCAGGATGTGACCAGGAGATCCACAATAGAAGCACAGGCCCTCGTTTCTCTGACGTAGTCGCTCCATAGAAAACAGTTGATGACAGCCCAGTTGCATGGGTTCCGGAGCATCCAATGCTGGTAGAACAAGAGCAGGAGACCTGGAATTAGAAGACATGGAAACAGAAGTACGAGGACGTTGACGTTCAGCCCGCCTCTCCAGAAGTCTTTGATCCACTCTGATGCACAAAGCGATTAGGGCCTCCAGTTAGGATGGCCTTTCACGAGCCGCCAGCTCGTCCTTTAAGGATTCCGAAAGTCCCTGCCAGAAAGCCGCGGAAAGTGCCCCATTGTTCCAATCAGTCTCAGCCGCGATAGTCCGGAACTCCAGAGCGTAACGTGCCACTGATCTCCGACCCTGCGAAATGTGGAACAAGGAGGAAGCAGCTATATCACTACGTCCAGGGGTATCAAAGACTAAACAAAATTCTCTTTTAAAGTTAGGGAAGTTGTAAGTGAGTTCAGGTTTCAGCTCCCAGATTGGTGAAGCCCAGGCCAGGGGGTCCCGGTGAGAAGGGAAAAAACATAAGCTACTTTGGTACAATCCGTGGTGAAGCGAGAGGGTGACAGTTCGAATTGTATCTCGCACTAATTTTAAAACCCAAGGCATCCAAGCGGGTCCCCCGCGTATTTAGTGGGCGTAGGGATACGCAACACCGAAGAACATGCTCCTTCATGGGAGACAGTGGGAGGGATAACGGAACTGGGGACATTAAGCTGGGGAATCTGAGAGGTTAAGGTAGCAACCTGTTGGTTAAGAGCGGTAACCTGGTTGTCCAAAAAGGTAAAGTGTTTGGAGATAGTGGTTAGGGTATCTTCCACCTCAGGGGGGTCTGGGTCTGATTGGCTCTGCATAATGTAACGCTCGGTCTGCCCACATGCCAGACGAGACCCCGGGACTGAGGTGGAAAGGAGTAATACCACACACCTAACAGTAAACCAGGGCACGGCCGGAGTGTGGAAGTAGCGTAGATGGTCCGGGTAACAAAAATAGAAAGGGTACCGTACTTGCCAACACCAGCGGTGGAAGATAAAGTCCGTAAGCCAATGGTCGTGGAATGGAGAGAGCAGCGTAGTAGATTGTCTGTAAGCCGTATCCAGGGGATATAGAAGTCTGCAAGGTAGAAAGTCCAACGCCAATTCCAAGGGGTTCCAGAGAGCAGCGTAAACGAAGTCCAAAGCCAAAGGTCAAAATCCAGGGAGATCAGCAGAATATCCAGGGACAGGAACAGGAACTGAAAGACAGAAGGGGCCAGGCAACAGCAGACAGGACCAAGGTACAGAAGCTATGCAGAGCAAAGAGGAAATGGTGAGGGGAGACTAAATAGGGGGCTGGGACCTATCAGAGGAAGGGGAGGGACGGAGGAGCGGCCCGAGGGAGGACCTGATAGGGGAGAGGTGCCTGGGCAGCTGGGGCCTGTCAGAGCAAAGGGAGGAGTGGAGGAGCGGCCCGGGGAAGGGCCTGATAGGAGAGAAGGGCCTGGGGGGCGGACCTGACAGTGCAGGGAAGCGTGTGATGCGTGCGCCGCATCAGAGGAGGTGGAGTCAGGCGCCCGCTGCCAACAAATTGAAGCCTTGGTCCGTGCGCGACCCGGAAGTGTGGGAGCAGCCGTAGAAGGGGGCCGCAAGGAGTGAGGCACTCCGCCGGGGAGCCTGGGCGGCACGGAGCAAAGGTAAGGAGGCGCTGGAAACGGGTGTACCCGCAGCGCGGATCCTTACACATGTATGAAAAGTGGTGAGCTTGGGCTAGGGCCCTTTTTTTCATTTAGCTCCTGGAATGTTAGAAATCTTCCACCTCCGTTTCTACCATCTGACCAAGGTTTTTTTTATCACTTTGGTCTTCCATGTCCAGAAAGAAGGCTTTATTTATTCCCCCGGGTATTTTCCCTAACAAGCTGAGGTTTCTTTTCCTAACATCTTTTTCTCTTTTTCTTCACCTTTCTCACTTTTCCCCCGTCATGTCTCGCTCTCTCTTTCTCCCCCTCATGTCTCTCTCTTTTCTCCCCCTCATGTCTCTCTCTTTACTCCCCTTCATGTCTCTCACTCTTTCCCCATCATGTCTCGCTTTATTTTTCTCTCCCTCATGTCTCTCACTTTTCTTCCCTTCATCTCTCTCTCTTTTCTTCCCCTTATGTCTCGCTCTTCTCCCCTCATGTCTCTCTTCTCCCCCTTATGCCTCTCTCTTCTCTCCATCACGTCTCTCTCTTTTCTGCCCTTCCCTTCCCATCTCTCTTTTCTCCTCCTCATTTCTCTCTTTAATCATCCTCAAGTCTATCTCTCTTCCCCCCCTCATGTCTCTCTCTTTTTCCCCTCATATCTCTCTTTCCCCTCTAATGTATTTCTCTCTTGCACTTTTTCTCTTTGTCTTTTTCTCTCTTCCTTTCTCGCTTCTTCCATTTCATGTCTGTGTAGCCCCGGATCCCCCTTGGGCTTTCAGTGCGCCCCATTACCTCCGCTGCTGCGGGGAGCTGTTGCAGGTGGCGAGGGGCTGGCCGGCAGCTCCCGTTGTAGGGCACCACCATGTTAAAGGAGTGCGTGCACGCACAGAGGTTCGCGCATGTGCAGAAGAGTTGCGGCAGCCATTACTCAGTCACGCAGGCGCAGTGTACTATGCGCAGGTGCGGCATGTAGTAGAGGCTCCGCAAAGGACTACAGCCCCCAGTAGGCAGAGGGTCATGCAACCACATGACGCCAGGGAGCCAATTGCTCGGGCGGATCCCGTGCCTTCGGGAAAGATACATTTGGCGAGCTGAGTCAGTTGGTGCTGTGACAAGGGGGGGTAGGAGGTATGTGCAGGGGTCTGTGACTCCTACACTAGGCCAGAATCACCCCCATAGGCCCCAGTTAGGCAAAAACTCCCCTCAGCTTGTGGTTGCTGCCATAGGATAGGGACACGGCCCTGTAGAAACCAGTACAGTGAGGGACACAGCCAGGACGCGTCAGTATACTGGTTCTTGGTGGTCGGGGGCCAGATCACCCCTGAAGGGACTGTCGCTGAGGCCGCCATCTCACGTGGAGACCCTTCTCTTCAAGAACGGATGCACCGGAAGCTGCCAAGCACAGTTGCGTCTGTGAACCCCCTTGTAGGACACAGCGTGCCCGGGTGTGGACACACCCGGCAGGTACCTTCACCAAAGTGCACCAACACACTCAGTACAGTGGCAGCGCTGACCACACATATAGGGTGGGGCTATAACCTTGGGGAGACTAAGGGAGTAGAGTGCCCGAGGGCCTCAGAGGGTACTGTGGGGACTGTGTACAGAGTGGGAATATTGGTGGGCGGGTTACAGCCATGCGTAGTAAGTGGGTAACTGTAACCAGTAGCCAAAATATGTATACTGCTATCAGTAAACTGTTATTCTGTGTTGCTCTGTGTGTTCATTGTGTGATCGTATGCCTAAATATGTATATGGGTCATGTAACAGGCAAATCCACATAGTAGGATCCGTTACAGGTGGAGGCGCTGACGAAGATTGTTCCAGAGTAAATCCCAGGCTCCCTGCGGAGGCTCAGACCTCCTGTGAGCCATAGGTACTGCACCACACGTACCCCGTAGACACATATCTCACAGAGGGTGGGGATATGGATGCTACATTTGGAGGTGCTGCTGAGATCTCAGACATGGGGTGCCCTATTCAGCAGTCAATCCAGTTGAACAAAGATAGAACATGTTCTCTCCATCCAAGCAACAGGTCCGCGCTTGGGCCTTGGAATTCCATGAATCGCCCACCACATGGTCTCTGTGAGGGACGTGCCCTTTGACATTACCCCACAAGAAGTCATGAACTGACTTAGATCCCTCCCAGGGTTTGCCAAGATAGGTCGGAAGTGGGACCCCACTTTCCGCTGGTACATCCTCATACTAGCAACCCGCTACGAGGTACGTGAAGAATGACTCTCCTAGGGCCTTACACTTCCCAGGAGCCCTGTCATTTCCCCCGAATTGCCTCTGCCAGTGGCAAGTCCTGGCCCTGAACGTTCCTACACAATGCCCTATCAAGCAGAAACTCTGCATCCCTCCCACACCCCTGGAAAGTATGACGCATTACACATGGAGTGCTCGTTACTGTATTCTGACCCTCTCCTGCCCTGAGTGATCTTCAGCCCCAACACCCTTCTACGAACGGAGGCCCAGCGACCGTCATACCCTCCCCGAGAGTACCGGGCAAGTGTAGAACTCACCCCTGACGCTAGACCAGACTCTCATTCAGCCCTGTCCCCAGGGAATGCAGCCGTAGGGACCACATTACCACAACTAGTGGAAGCCCTAACCATGGCCTCCCAAGCACAAAACTATAGGAAGCTGAAGGCATTCTCTGGGACGATTCCTATTTCCATGGCGAAGAAGGAATCAAGTCCTGGAGGGCACACACCCTCAAGGTGATCAACGTTATGGCCCTGCTCCGAAGTGGTAAGGCGACAGAGAATCATGGAGAGCCTCCGACCTCAGGCATCCACCATGCTCAGCGTGATCAGGACACCGATCTCTCCCCTAGCCAGATGGTGGAGCTGTAAGTGCAGATCTATGGCAAGGACGAAGAAGAAAGTGAGCTATGGTTCAAATATTACGGGCTCAGACAACAAGATAGAGAAGACCTGTCCGATTTCCTTCAACGGATTCAACTGGTACTTTGTAAGCTACGAACTCGAGACATCATTCCCACCTCAGCGGTGGACGAATACTGGCGTAAGCAATTTCTTCGAGGGGCCATTCCCACTCATCACATAGTGATTATGATTCGGTGCTCTCTATTACAGGGACTCCCCCCCACACACACATTCGCAGACATCTTGGACTTAGTAAAAGGGCATGAAGCGTACACACGGTTACATACTTCCCCGAAGGTCAAAGAACTACGCAAGAGCGACACGCCGGGAGCAACCACTCCAAAAGTCAAGAAACCTCATAGCCGGGAGGAAGAGGCTCCACCCATGTCACCCTCCGTCAAAGCCCAAGCTTCCGGAAGAGCATCCCCCACGAACAGGTTACGACTTGACCTTAAGGATGTCTGAACATTGTTTGGACACTTAGGACTGGACTGATATTTGATCAGAGATCACCTTAGGTGTTGTATGGGTTTATTCATCTAGGCAATGGTTATATTATGTTTTTGTGTGTTCTATTGTTGATCTGTATCGGTCACAGTTGCCAGGCAGCCTAGCTCTTTTATATAAAGGTTTTTTTTGTAATTACTTTAGTAATAGATTTTACTATATTTGTTTAAGCATTAGCGCTGCAAACACATTTTTCTTTTTTCAGATTTCTGTTTAAATGTTAGCCTTATATATTAGCAATATATTAAAGGTAATTGAACGTTAACCATTTTATGTCTGCACTTACAGTACTCTCCACTTTGTATATATTATACATTATACAGTATGTACAGTATTTGTATTAGACACGTGTGTATTACCCATTTCTAAAAATTCATTATAGTTTACAGGTATGGTAAGTTATGGTTTATTCGTTTTGTGTGGCTGTCAATAGTGTGAAACAGTCAAGGCCTTCAATTCACTAACCCTGCAGCCTTTTTTTTCTTTCACAGGAGATGCTGCACTACTGTATGGGGTGGGGGGGATGTCCAAGCTTATTGTACTGTGTGCATAATAACAGTCAATAATTTGTCCTAATCCCCCCCTCTCTCAATGACAAAATAAATCCACGGTCGTATAAACCGGGTGAGATGACTCAACTAATCCCCATGGAATTAAAAACCACAATAGCCAAAGCCTGAAACATTATGTGTCTCTGTGTGTGAATGTCATATTGTGAGGGTGGTGGGGGGGATGACAAAATTAGTCCGTCTTTGTCTAATGCTGTGATGAGCGTGCAGGATAACAGTAGAAATAAATCCTTGGAACTTTTTAAAAATATAATAAAAGTTATCACTCCCTTGAGACCATGTGTGTGTGTGTGTGTGTGTGTGTGTGTGTGTGTGTGTGTGTGTGTGTGTGTGTGTGTGTGTGTGTGTGTGTGTGTTATTTCCATAAACAGTATGAAAAGCAGACTAAGCCTAGCAAAAGTTGAAGAAATTGAATGAATAACCCCCCCACACCCCCCCCAAAAAAATACAGGTGGGGGGTTGGTGAGATGCACTGAATTGGTCTGTCTTAGAGTACTGCACAGATGATGGTGAAGGATTAATAAACAGCTGTTGGAATTTTTTTAAAAATGTAATAAAAAGTTATCACTTCCAGAGACCATGTTTGTGTGTGTAATATTTTGATAAATAGTATGAAAAGCAGACCAAGCCTAGCAAAACTTGAAGGTATTGAATAGAATTCCACCACCCTCAAAAAAATTATGAATATTTATTTTTTGGGTTTTCTTACCCGAATTAATTACACATGCAAAGTCTAATTATACTGCAAAATGTAACATCATTGATAAAATAAAAATGTTGTAATTTTAACAATTTAAAATTGATTGACTATGAAAACATTGCATCATATAAGGATTTGTTTAAAGCTCACAATTATTCTCTCCTTATCAAGACAAATTCAGTTGTCACTTTAAAAAAAAAATTCCTGTTGGAATTCTTAGTCCGATTCACAATGCGCATGCATGTGGAACCAGGAAATGGAAATGTTATAACTGTTACAATTGATTAAATATGAATGCATAATAATGCATCACATAATGTTTTCCATTAACCAGAAAGTGGAATAAAAGCAAGAAATATCTCGATGTGAAATTTGAGTACAGGTTATGACATGTAATTGAATCGATCATATACTACATTACTGTACAGTGCATAGTGTGTTGTCCAGAATAATAGCGTGACAAAGTTTTAAAAGCGTGAACCTGGTAATACTGACTGTATAAAAGTAAAAAAGGCAACGTTTTAAAAAGCGATAGTAGAGTTCCATCGAACTTCATCCTTATCTTTTGATGCTCGATTTCAAAGATTCTTATCTGAAAAAAAAATGATGCTATTATTTCTGGTAGTGCGCAAGCGTCAAGTCATGCTCTAGTGTGGATGTGTATAAGCATTGATATGGCAGGCATACACTACTGTAGTGTCATTGGGAATTAAAGTAAATACTGTATAGTACATTATATTTACCTTCATTATAAACTTTGCCAACTGGGTGGAGATGAGCCAATGTCAGAGGTGTATTGTGTGTACAAGCTGGGGTCACTCATGTAGTCTGCATTATTGTTGACAGGTGCCTGCTGAAGCTGGTAATCAGGCGGGGCCAGGTAGCAAGAATTGCGGTTCACCAGGTTTTCAGTGACCGTTATTGCCCGTTATAGCAATAGTATTGGTAAGCCAGTGTTGATACCTGTACATTGCAGGGTCAGAAAGTACAAATCTTAAATGGATTAAACCCGACCTTCCTCTTTTTGAAGTCGCCATGAGCAAACATACCGGCAAAAGCTGGGAGCACAGACCAATAATCTCTTGTAATTCCCGGAGGAGGGGCTAATCCTCATTAGATAAAGTTTTCCTTATCGAATGCTCCCACCCACGACGGTTCGGTGAAAATTTGAAAAAATCATAGTTCTCAATGATATAATCATATATCTCTGCTTAAGTCGCCTTCTTATCTGTTCCAGCAATAATTGCAGAAAATATTAAAAATGCATAACTACAGTTCTGTTTAGTATAAAACTTGACATAATGTTGTATATGTCTATTCAGCAATTGTGCAAGCAAAGCAATTGAGAATAATGTACAAAACATTGTGTTTAGATATTTAAATTATGAAAACGCCTACATTTGATAACGTCTTCAGCGACCAAGGTCAATTTACAATGGATCACTGTGGTAGACACTGTTTTTATATGGTTTTTAAACACCTGAAAATTGACTACAGTACATAACTGTACTATCCACTGGATAGTGCAAAGGGAATTCACTTTTGCCATCTGGCGGATACGCGAAGAAATGCACCCCAAAAAATCAGAATCAAGGTAAAGCAAGGAAATCAACAACAGTAAACACAGGTGTGATTGGCAGCGTTCACGGAAGAATAACAAGTGAATCCTGCGTTGAATACAGCAGACTTTACAAAAACGGCTCCGAGACATGATTGGATAACGTCCACTGCATCTGTAACTTTGTGTCATTAAAGATGAAGTTGCGAATTGAGTTAATATATTGTGCCTTTAAATTCTATATACAGCTTCTAATATTACCATTACGAAGTCATGACGGGCCATTTTTACTAAGTCGTGCTAAGCCATAAGACACCGTAAAATGGTTTAACTCTACTCAGTAAATTTTTATGTCGTCCTGTGCTACCGAAAATGTACTTGTCAGCTTTTGTAGACATCGGATAATTTTCTGCCAGTGAACTGTATGCACAGCTCAGCATATCATAAAAAATACACATTATATTGCTGTCTTCTCTTTATTTGATGGTACTCTGATTTCTTTCCAGATTTACTGTGTTATTCTTATGTCACATACTTGGGGATTTCCTCCTGAAATGCAGCCAAAGTAAGAGCATTTGAAAGTCATTTTATTGTCAGTATAGAACTCTCGTTTGTTTTAGCTTCTCTTTGAAAGGGGCGGCAGTGTATTTTTGCCATCAAGGAAATAACAAGGTAAATATTTGAGCATATTTCAAATAAAATACTTGTGTTTGCAGAATACTTAACCCCTTGAGAACGGGGCAGTTTTTGAGGCTAAAAATATGGCTCCCTTTTTTTCTGACCAGAGATGATATTCCAGCTGCCTAGTGACTGTTTGCTCATTTCCAAGTTTGTAAAGGAATCAATTTTTCTCTGTGCTTATTTATTTTTTAGAAAGAGGTGCCAGTACTCATAAAAAAAGGTGATAATAAAAATCAGAAATACACACAAAAACCCCTGTCCCCAATACACACACAATAATCCCCCCTTCCGCAATACACAGAATTGGAAATCCACCCACTCAACCTTAGTGGTATTGATAATAGTAGCAAAAGGGAGAAGGGCTTCTCTCCAAAGAGGAGGGAAATTGGAAACCCAGTTACAGAACATGCATTCACTAGATGCATCAATGGTAGAGTTAGGGTACATAGAAGTGTAAATATGTAAAGCTACGACTAGCACTCAGAGTTTGGTAAAGGTTGGTGTGACTGGTTACTCCTGAACAGGTAGAAATAAGTAATCTGGTGAGTAATGGAAACTTTATACAGTACAAACAATATCAAATTATAGGGGTAAGTAGAATCACCAAAAGATAGGTGATGTGATGTTGTTTGTATTTTTTTTTTGTAACTTAAATTTTTATTGAAGTTATTCAGGGTGGGGAAGAGGGGTACAATAAGGAGTGGGGGGGAAAGCAAAATCATAAGGGGGGGTCCGTTCATATTGCATACATCACAAGTCATGGTTTACATACAGTATGTTACATATCTGGTCTCTCATATCTGCCCTTTTCCCTAGGGAGCTCAGAGTTTAAGGCTCTCACAATGGGACAAGTTAGTCTCTTGGCACATGTATTATGGTAGCTTATAGTGGTCTAGTCACTCAGTGGGTCTGGGATCTCCTAGATTTAACTCTTCCTCCTGGGACGAGTGCCCATGGGTTGGAGTGGGGTCGCCTTTCTGTACCTCAAGAGCTCTATGTGACCCGCCTTCTGGGATAACTATAGCAGGATTGATCGAGTGTCTACGCCCTGTATACCCGCTGAGTGGATCCAGGGCTCCCAGACTGTAAGGAATTCTCTGCAGGAGTCGTTTGTCAAACTCAGGAGCTTCTCCATGTGACAGAGGGAGCCCAGTCTGTTTTTTATTTTAGATAAGGTGGTGATTCCCGACTGCTTCCATATTGCGGCCAATTCAGACCTGGTTGCCGTGGAGATATGAGAGACCAGCATGTTCTCCTGACTTCTAGATAGGGCCTCAGATGGTCTGTTTAGTAGGAAGAGCCCAATTCCAAGTCTACTTGCAGGATTCCCTGGATCCACATTCTCACCATTTGCCATAGTGCTGATACCCTGGGGCAGGCCCACCAGATGTAAGAGGCCTGACCTCCACAACCCTTTGGATAGTCTGGGGGGTAGCCCGGAATAAACCTGGAAAGCATCTGGGGCGTTAAGTACCACCTCATCAGTACTTTGTACCCATTTCCCCTGATCACTGTGGAGATCGAGCACTTGGCTACTGCTAGGAGAATATCATCCCAGGAGTCCTTGTCGATTTCCTCCACCAGATCATTCTCCCATTGAGTCATATATTTAAATTTATTGTGGGCATGGATGGGGGACCCAACTACCATTCCATACATACGGGAGATAAGCCCTGCTGATCCCTCGTCCCTTAGACATTGGGTTTCATATTTTGTCACGGGGTCCCTGGGGCCCGGACTTTGATAGAAGACTTTAAGTTGCAGGTACCTAAATATTTCTTTATTCAGGATGTTTTTTTCCTGCAAATGGTTTGATTTTCTGGTCGGGCCAACATCTCTTAATCTAAGGAATCCTGCCTCCCTCCACAATTGAAAACTCCTCTCCGGAAGTCCTGGGATAAAGAGTGGGTTCCCAAATATAGGACTTATCAGGGATTTAGGGGTTGTCATGTGGTGTTTATGTTTCACAGATTCCCATAGTCTGAGGGAGTGTGTCATTCTCGGCAAAACAAGGCCATATTATATGGGCATGATGTACCACTGTGCCAATCAATGGGTAGAGGGTTTGGGTAGTTGCCCCCGGGGAGGGTGGTTAGGCTGCCAGGCAGGGTGAGCAGGGGAGGGGGGTTAATCCCTTAATGTAAGGATCCGCGCTGTGGGTACACCCGCTTCCAGCGCCTCCTTACCTTTGCTCCGTGCCGCCCAGGCTCCCCGGCGGCGTGCCTCACTCCATGCGGCACCCTCCACGGCTGCTCCCACACTTCCGGGTCGCGCGAGTCACCCCTACGGGCACGCGCAGACCCAGGCTTCAATTTGCTGGCGCCGGGTGCCTGACTCCGCCTCCTCTGACGCGGCGTGCGCATCACGTGCTTCCCTGCCCCGGCTCCGTCAGGTCCGCCCCCCAGTCCCTCCTCTCCTATCAGGCCCTTCCCCGGGCCGTTCCTCCGCTCCTCCCCTTGTTCTGACAGGTCACAGCTGCCCAGGCACCTCTAACCTATCAGGTCCTCCCTCGGGCCGCTCCTCTGTCCCTCCCCTTGCTCCGATTGCCCCGGCCTCCCAGACACTTCTCCCCTATCAGGTCCTCCCTCGGGCCACTCCTCCGTTCCTCCCCTTCCTCTGATAGGTCCCAACCCCCTATTTAGTCTCTCCTCACCATTTCCTCTTTGCTCTGCATAGCTTCTGTACCTTGGTGCTGTCTGCTGTTGCCTGGCCCCTTTTGTCTTTCAGTTCCTATTCCTGTCCCTGGATATACTGCTGACCTCCCTGGATATCGACCTTTGGCTTTGGACTTCTACTACGCTGCTCTCTGGAACCCTAGAATTTGGCTTTGGACATTTCTACTCTGCAGACTTCTATATCCCTTGGACACGGCTTACGGACACTCTACTACGCTGCTCTCTCCACTCAACGACCCAGGCTTACGGACACTCTACTACGCTGCTCTCTCCATCCCACGACCATTGGCTTACGGACTTTACCTTTCTACGCTGGAGCTGGCAAGTACGGTACTCATTCTATTCTTGTTACCAGGACCACCTACGCTACTTCCACACACCGGCTGTGCCCCCGTTTACTGCTAGGTGTGTGGTATTACTCCTTTCCACCTCGTCTGGCTTGTGGGCAGGCCGAGCGTTACATTATGCAGAGCCCATCAGACCCAGACCCCCCTGAGGTGGAAGATACCCTAACCACTATCTCCAAACACTTTACCTTTTTGGACAACCAGGTTACCGCTCTTAACCAACAGGTTGCTACCTTAACCTCTCAGATTCCCCAGCTTAATGTCTCCACTTCCGTTATCCCTCCCACTGTCTCCCATGAAGGAACAGGTTCTTCGGAGTTGCGTATCCCTACGCCCAGTAAATACGCGGGGGACCCGCTTGGATGCCGTGGGTTTTTAAATCAGTGTGAGATACAATTCGAACTGTCACCCTCTCGCTTCCCCACGGATCGTACCAAAGTAGCTTAAGTTTTTTCCCTCCTCACCGGGGACCCCCTGGCCTGGGCTTCACCAATCTGGGAGCTGAAACCTGAACTCACTTACAACTTCCCTAACTTTAAAAGAGAATTTCGTTTAGTCTTTGACACCCCTGGATGTAGTGATATGGCTGCTTCCTCCTTGTTCCACATTTCGCAGGGTCGCAGATCAGTGGCACGTTACGCTCTGGAGTTCCGGACTATCGCGGCTGAGACTGATTGGAACGATGGGGCACTTTCCGCGGATTTCTGGCAGGGACTTTCGGAATCCTTAAAGGACGAGCTGGCGGCTCGTGAAAGGCCATCCTCACTGGAGGCCTTAATCGCTTTGTGCATCAGAGTGGATCAAAGACTTCTGGAGAGGCGGGCTGAACGTCAACGTCCCCGTACTTCTGTTTCCATGTCTTCTAATTCCAGGTCTCCTGCTCTTGTTCTACTAGCATTGGATGCTCCGGAACCCATGCAACTGGGCTGTCATCAACTTCCTTCTATGGAGCGACTACGTCAGAGAAACGAAGGCCTGTGCTTCTATTGTGGATTTCCTGGGCACATCCTGCCGCGTTGTCCCTTGAGGCCGGGAAACGCCAGCGCCCAGTGAGGTATGAGGGAATCTCACTGGGTACCATCCCTTCTTTTCCCTCTCCCACACAGGGTCTTCCCAAACGCATCTTACTGCCTGTCCTCCTTAAGTATGCCAGCATCCAAACTCCCGCTCTGGCCTTCCTCGATTCTGGGTCCGGAGGGAATTTCATAAATCAGGCTTTTGCTATCCAGCACAACATTCCACTCCGGGAGAAGGCCTTTCCGGTCGGATTGGAGGCTATCGATGGTCGACCCCTGCAGCCAGCTTTTATTTCCTTGGAGACACTTCCTTTTGAACTTTCTATGAATGATGGACATTTAGAACTCATTTCTTTTGATGTCATCAATTCCCCTTCGGTTCAAATCATCCTGGGCTTACCATGGCTGCAACTACACAATCCCATCATCGATTGGACTGCCGAGTTCCCAGTTCAATGGAGATCCTCCCAGGTGGAATCGTCTTCTCCGTCCGCTGCGGTATTGGCCGTCTTGGAAACCTGTCCCCCGCAAGACGCCACTCTACCGGACGTCTATTCGGAGTTCCTGGATGTCTTCAGTAAGGCCAAATCCGAAGAGCTTCCCCCTCATCGCCCTTTCGACTGCCCGATTGACTTAATTCCGAGTGCTCCTTTTCCTAAAGCCAGGTCATATCCATTATCTCTGCCTGAGACGGAGGCCATGTCCAAGTATATCACAGAAAACCTTCAAAAAGGCTTCATCCGGAAATCCACTTCTCCCGCCGGAGCAGGATTCTTTTTTGTAAAAAAGAAAGATGGGACGCTTTGCCCGTGCATCGATTTCCATGGCCTAAATAAGATTACCATAAAGAATCGCTTCCCTTTGCCTCTTATTCCGGAGCTCTTCGATAGGCTGCAAGGCGCGACGATTTTCTCTAAACTTGTTCTACGGGGGGCTTATAACCTAATTCGCATCCGCAGTGGCGACGAGTGGAAGACCGCATTCAACACGCGCAGCGGGCCCTATGAGTACCTGGTGATGCCGTTTGTGTTGTGAAATGCCCCTGCAGTCTTCCAAGACTTTATGAATGAGGTTTTACGTGATCTATTGATTTCTTTTGTGATTATCTGCTTGGATGATATCCTTATTTTTTCCAAAACACTCGAGGAACACATTCTCCATACCAAGATGGGGCTCTCTCGTTTACGGGCTAACAAGCTCTACGCCAGGATGGAGAAGTGTGTCTTTCACCAATCCTCAACTACCTTCCTGGGATACATTGTCTTTGGGATACATTGATCAAGGATTCACCATGGATCCGGAGAAGCTCAATTCTGTACTTGAATGGCCACAACCTAACTCTTTAAAGGCGATTCGGCGTTTCCTCGGTTTCGCAAATTATTATAGGAAATATATTGCTGGTTTTTCCACCTTGGTAGCACCCATTACGGCCCTTACCAAAAAAGGAGCCAATCCTTCCTCTTGGCCATTGGAGGCCAGCCGGGCCTTTGAGTCTCTTAAAAAAGCCTTTGTCTCGGCCCCCATTCTGCGACATCCTGTCCCCACCCTCCCTTTACCTTGGAAATTGATGCCTCCGACGTGGGAGCCGGTGTAGTTCTCTCTCAAAGAATCACCCACAAAGATAAACTACACCCCTGGGGTTTTTTTCTAAAAAAATTTCTTCAGCAGAAAGAAATTACGATGTGGGGAATAGGGAGTTGTTGGCAATCAAGATGGCATTACAAGAATGGAGACATCTTCTAGAAGGAACCAAAGAACCCATTCTGATCCTGAAGACCACAAAAATCTTTCTTACATTGAAGGTGCTCGTCGTCTTGGGCCCCGTCAAGCTCGTTGGGCGTTGTTCTTCTTAAGGTTTAACTTTATCATCTCTTATATTCCTGGGACAAAGAATATCAAAGCAGATGCGTTGTCCCGTCAGTTTATCACCGAGGAGAGGTCACAGGAAGTCCCGGAGAGTATTCTGTCCCCCCAATTGTTTATCGTTGCCACCTCCTTTGACATACTAGATAAGATTTTGGAGTCTCAAGCACAGATTCCCGAAGGGCTAAAAGTACCTGATGGTCGTCTTTATGCAGCCCCAAGTTTTCATCTCTAAATTCTTGAATGGGGTCACTCCTCCAGATCTGCCGGCCATCCCGGGTTTAAGAAGACTACGGCTCTGATTCTGTGAACCTTCTGGTGGCCCAATATGATTAAGTACATTAGAGCTTTCACCTCCTCTTGCCCAATCTGCGCACAAAATAAATCTGTCCGTCAAAAGCCTTCTGGTCTTCTACAACCTCTCCCGGTCCCAGAGCATCCTTGGAGTCACATTGCCATGGACTTCATCGTGGATCTTCCCCCGTCTAATGGTATGACTACTATTCTTGTAATTGTTGACAGATTCTCCAAGCAAGCTCATTTTGTTCCCCTGAAGGGTCTACCCAATTCTAGTACTTTGGTGGATATCTTTGTAAAATAAATTTTCCTTATTCATGGCGTCCCATGGTCCATTGTCTCGGATCGGGGTACTCAATTTGTTTCTAAATACTGGCGGGCATTTTCCCAGAGGTTGGGCATTACCCTTCTTTTTTCCTCAGGCTACCACCCCCAAATGAATGGGCAGACTGAACGCATGAACCAGTCCCTTGAACAGTATTTGCGTGGTTTTTCTTCCGATTCTCAGGATAATTGGGCAGAGTTACTTCCTTGGGCAGAATTTGTGATTAACTCTCTAGAAAATGAGTCCACTCAAGAATCACCGTTTTTTGTAAACTACGGATTTCATCCTACCCGTCTTCCCATGCATTCTCCCTGGTCCGGAGTTCCTGCAGCAGATGATAGGGTATCCACCCTACAGGGGTCATGGAGGAATATTCAAACAGTTTTACAACAGTCCGTGCTAAGACAGAAGAGACAAGCAGATAGGCTTCGTCGGGAGGCCCATAAGTTCGTACCTGGAGATAAGGTCTGGCTTTCTTCTAAAAATATCAAACTGAAGGCCCCAACCCCTAAACTGTCTCCCAGGTTTCTGGGTCCTTTCTCTATTCTGAGACAAATTAATCCTGTGGCCTATCAGCTTCGCTTGCCTCCCTCTATGAAAATTTCACCCGTCTTCCATGTCTCACTGTTGAAACCGTTTATCCAAGGCAAACGATTCGCTCATCCTTCTCTCCGGCCTCCTCCCTTCATTGTACCAGGACAACAGGAGTTCGAAATCCAGTCCATCATTGACTCTTGCATCTCCAGGGGCAAGCTCCAATTTTTGGTTCACTGGAAGGGATACGGACCTCAGGATCGTTCTTGGGTCTCACATGCGGATCTTCACGCCCCATCTCTACTCAAACGATTCCACCAAAAATTTCCCTTCAGACCTTGGATGGTTCGTCCGGAGTCTGACCCTCGAGGGGGGTACTGTAAGGATCCGCGTTGTGGGTACACCCGCTTCTAGCGCCTCCTTACCTTTGCTCCGTGCCGCCCAGGCTCCTGGCGGCGTGCCTCACTCCTTGCAGCCCCCTTTACGGCTGCTCCCACACTTCCCGTAGGGGTGACGCGTGCGGACCCACGCTTCAATTTGTTGGCGCCGGGCACCTGACTCTGCCTCCTCTGATATGACGCGCGCATCACACGCTTCCCTGCCCCTGCTCCGTCAGGTCCGCCCCCCAGTCCCTCCTCTCCGATCAGGCCCTTCCTTGAGCCGTTCCTCCCCTGCTCCCCTTGCTTTGACAGGTCCCAGCTGCCCAGGCACCTCTCCCCTATCAGGTACTCCCTCGGGCCGCTTCTCCGTCCCCCCCTGCCTCTGATATGTCCCAGCCCCCTATTTAGTCTCTCCTCACCATTTCCTCTTTGCTCTGCATAGCTTCTGTACCTTGGTGCTGTCTGCTGTTGCCTGGCCCCTTTTGTCTATCAGTTCCTATTCCTGTCCCTGGATATACTGCTGACCTCCCTGTATATCGACCTTTGGCTTTGGACTTCTACTACGCTGCTCTCTGGAACCCTAGGATTTGGCTTTGGACATTACTACTCTGCAGACTTCTATATCCCTTGGACACGGCTTACGGACACTCTACTATGCTGCTCTCTCCACTCCATGACCCAGGCTTATGGACACTCTACTACGCTGCTCTCTCCATCCCACGACCATTGGCTTACGGACTTTACCTTTCTACGCTGGAGCTGGCAAGTAAGGTACTCATTCTATTCTTGTTATCAGGACCACCTACGCTACTTCCACACTCCGGCCGTGCCCCCGTTTACTGCTAGGTGTGTGGTACTACTCCTTTCCACCTCAGTCCCGGGGTCTCGTCTGGTTTGTGGGCTGGCCGAGCGTTACACTTAATTACTATAGTGGTTACTGTTGCTGCCAACCGAGGACATGGACGCAGAGGACAGTGATGAGGATGGCCTTCATCCTGGCAGGGGTAAGTAGAAGTTTTATTTACTTTATGCTGTCTGGATAATGTTTTATTTTGAATTGGCAAATAAGCTATTATCCAGATCTGGATAATAGTAATTTTGCCCTTCACTGTACTGTAATGTAATGGTTGTTGGGGGTAGCGGGGGTGCCCATTCCTTGCATTGGGGTTATCTTTGCTCCCATTGAGAGCATAGGTAACCACACTTAAGATGGCAAAAACCGAGCTCCTCATACTTCCTCCCAAACCTGGCCCTACTACCTCCTTCCACATTACTGTTGGTAGTACTATCTTTCACCCAGTAGCCCAAGCATGTTGCCTAGGGGTCACACTCGACTCCTCTCTCACATTCCTCTCTCACATTCAAAACGTTTCTAAAACCTGTCGCTTTTTCCTCCGCAATATTACAAAGATACGCCCTTTCCTCTGTTATTCGACTGCTAAAACTCTGACTCAGGCCCTCATTCTCTCCCGTCTTGATTATTGCAACCTCCTGCTGTCCGGCCTTCCTGCCTCTCACCTGTCTCCCCTACAATCTATCCTAAATGCTGCTGCCAGAATCATTCTACTATTTCTGAAACCTGTCTCAGCGTCTCCCCTGCTCAAATCACTCCCCTGGCTTCCTATCAAATCCCGCATCTCAAACTCAATTCTCCTCCTCACTTTTAAAGCTTTACACTCTCCTGCTCTTCCTTACATCTCAACCCTAATTTCTCGCTATGCTCCATCCCTTGCATTCTGCTCAAGAATGTCTTCTCTCTACCCCCTTTGTATCTAAAGCCCTCTCCCACCCTAACCTTTTTCACTGACTGCCCCACACCTCTGGAATGCCCTTCCCCTCAATACCCGACTAGCACCCACTCTATCCACCTTTAAGACCCGCCTTAAGACACATTTTCTTAAAGAAGCATATGAGTAGCACTGTGGATAATACTAGACACATGATACATAAAGCTTGGCCCCCTGAAGACGCAATTACCAGAATTCCCTCCTACTGCCTCTGTACATTCTTCCTACCTACCAATTAGATTGTAAGCTCCTCAGAGTAGGGACTCCTCTTCCGAAATGTTACTTTTATGTCTGAAGCCCTTATTTACATGATCTTTTATGTGTATTCTTTGTTATTTATATGATTGTCACGTGTATTACTACTGTGAAGCGCTATGTACGCTAATGGCGCTATATAAAGACATACATAGATACATACACTGGCAATGAATGGGTGTATTGGCTAATATTGTGTTTTAATGTTTATTGTGGATAGCGGGGGTGGGTGAAGGTGGCATTTGGCCCCCGGTGTGTGTGTTTATGCCTACCGGGTGGGTAGCGGGAGGGGTTAACCCCTTCATTAGCTTAGCAGTACTAACCACTAAAGTAATGAATTGATTAACTCCTCCCGCAAACCCCCCGCAAGGCCTAAACACCCACCATGGGCCAAATAACACCTTCACCCACCCCCGCTACCCACAATAAACTGGGCACTAGTAGTTAACCCCTTCATTGCCTTAGCAGTTAGCTGCTAAGGTGATGAAGCTGCCTGTAAATGTATTTGTATTCCATTGGATAGAAGCCGGGGGTCTCTGGAGCTGGTATTAATGCGTATCAGCTCCGGAGACTCCCGGCATCAGTCCGATGCAGGAAAATGCATTTTTTTTTCTAAGTCCTGCTCTCATATCCCATCTTGCCAACCTAGGGCTGGCGGGATTAAATCTTTGATAAACTCTCAATTCCAAAGTTGTCGAATTGTATCAAAATGGCGCTATTTGGATTTTTGCAGCTCCCGCTTGAAGTGTTTGAGCAGGAGCGTGAAATCTCTAATAAGTACGATTTGGCCAACTCATCAAGGTTTTCTGAATAGCTACCTAGCAAAATTTGGCGAGAACTGCTCAAAATCCTCAATGAGTTGGTTATCGAAGCTACTAGAATAGGCCCTATGGTCTCCACAACTGAACATAGTATGATCTACAAAGGGCCATCACCACCCCTGTCTTTCTGCTACTAACACCTCTCCCTATATAACTGTAACGGGTTTTCTGAACCGGCCTGACACACCCAATCTCATATTGGCCCCTGTGGTCTAACCAGTCCCCATTACAGTGTGATGTCTGGTGGTGCACCTGTTGGCAACAGGACTCCTGAGCCTCCCGCATGATGTTGTGTTGGGGATGGCCAACCCAGACAGGCAGCTGAGGTAGTGTGCTCGAGTCCTACCTATATCCAGTGCTGCGCCTCCACCTCATCAGGATCCCAGCGTCCGCTTGTGGATGGTCCTGGTGAGGAACTCCTCTGTGGTGCAACCCCCGGTGTAATCACTCCACACTTACACACGAGGGTATCTTTCAACAGAAACATCTTTATTGTTGGATGTGGCTAGCTGCCTTCCACAATGGGTGTATTTAGCCACACATGATTGTCCAGCAGCTTCCCTCTGAAAGGTATATTCCTCCTTGATTAGGGATTCCCTCTCCCCGTAGGGATATCTACCCTGTGCCAGGTCCCTGGTCACAGTCTCATTATTCCGCAGCGTATATATCAACTCTGAACTCCTCTAACTACTCGTTCTATTCTCCTAACTTTTGATCAGTGCTGTGCCTTATGTATCCTCTGGGGCTGACACAACTCTGACATCACTAACCGTGGAGTCAGAGCTTGTGACCACTCCCATCCATACATAGGGCACCTCACCAGGGTGTGAGGGCAAACCTCAATAATTACTGCTGGCATGCCCATAACTTACCAGGCCTTACTGTCAGCAGGAGAGATGACTGCAGCCATTTTACAGCATGGCTACATAACCTAACATCATCCTGCCTTTCCGCATTGCTTTGTTACATTGCTTACCTACATTCAAGTCTGCTGAAATAATGACTCCCAGGTCCCTTTCCTCTATAGTAGTTGACATTATAGTGCTATTTATACTGTATTCTACCTTTGAATTTTTGTGACACAAATGTATTATTTTGCACTTTTTGGCATTAAATATTAATTGCCATACTCTTGACCTCCCCTAATTTACCTAAATTATTTTATTCCCCCTCCCCCGTGGAGTGTAAACACTGTTTCAGATCTTTGTGTCATCTATTTTCTCCTCCAAACCATTTGCAATGTCACTAATAAAAATATAAAAGAGCACCGGTCCCATCACAGATCCCTGAGATACTCCAGTGGTCACCTTCCCCTCTTCTGAATGTTCTCCCTTTACCACAAGTCTCCATCAACCAATGTTTTATCCATTCTACCACCTTAGTGTCCAATCCCAAACATTGCAACTTGGTTATCAGTCTTCAAAGGCCTTTCTAACATCTAGGTAGGCTACATCTACTGCTCCAACCTAATCACCCAGTCAAAAAATCAATCACATGTGTTTGACGTGATCTCCCCCAGCAAACCCATTCTGCCAGGGCTCCCAGCCTACCGAGCAGGACAACACAGCAGAGAAGAATACTCAGCCGCACTCACATCAGACGATGGTGAAGTCAGAGAGACTTTATACCTACTTTATTGGAGCAGAATAAAGATGCTCCTTTATTATGCTACAATAAAAGTGGTTATAAAGTCTCGGTGACTTTGTCATTGTTTGATGTGAGTGTGGCCCAGCTTTCTCCTCTTCTGTGTTGCATTGTAAACCACCCCATACCAAACGGTAAAAAGTACCCACAATTCTCTCTTTAGAAGAAAAAAATAATCACCTCTAGCTAAACAACCTTTTTTTTTTTTTTTTACATGATTGGAACCATGGGGTCATCTGAAGCTGAACCATGCTGTTTTCAGCTTTTGGGACCCCCTTGTTCCAGAGATATTTAACCAGTGAAGTTACTGTAGTGCCCACGGTTATTCTAACACAAACCAGTGGCAATCGCCAAAAAGACCCAAGTACACCCAGGTACATGCTGGATACATGCCTTAGACTTGCCTTAAACTAGACCCAGCATTTCTGCATTGATTAATGGCCCATCAGATTAACAGCGGGGGTCCCTGGCAGTCTCAGTCAAACTGAATGGGACTGCCAGGGACCCCTGCTGTGCTAATCCTATGGGTCATTAGTCAATGCAGAAACGCCTTAAACGTGCCTTAAACTAGCCAGGTTACACCCAGCACATACCCAGAACGTAACCGGGCAAGTTTAAGGCAAGCTTTAGAATACTCGTGTCGCGTCTGTACCAGTATTGCATATTGTTTTTTAAAAGGGAATTACATTGTCAATAGAATGCCTGGCCTGAGATGTGGCAGCCATTTTGTTTCCCCTAGAGGGAGATTTGAACCAGGTAACTTCTCTGGTGAGTATCTTGGGCAGGAGGGAGGGACTGCCCAGTCATCCTGTAAAAAAATGGTAAAAACAAAACAAGTAGAGGGAATTGCAGTTTAAGTTGTTTTTAATTGCTGCACCTGAAGGGATAACCGAATTTGAATATTATCCACTCCCTTTTGTTTATTTGCAATAATATGAATGCAATTAAAAAGCTGTTGGTGCAGAGCACAAAACCTGGTCCAACAAATGACCGGAAAACCTTTTGCAAATTGCGCTGGGAGAAACACTCCAACAAAATGTCAATCAATTTTCTGGATTTTGACCATTTGCAGCAGTTAATCCTTCATAGATATTCCTCAATACGTGACGGGGACTATGGGGGTTATTTATCAAATCCTCCCCCAACTGCAAAACCGGGACCAAGAAGCTACACCAGTTGACAATACCATTGAAACCAGTGGAATTTCTTGTTCGAAACATTGATGTATCTGGCCTGGTGTGGCATCCTGAAGACTTTTGATATAGTGTTAGCACAGAGGTAAAAAGGGACAGGTTTGTCCTGTATGTCACAGTCCACCCCTGATGTAAGGTTTTGCAGTAGGAAAACTGGGCAGGTTGTGTGTGACAAGTTATCTGCGTTTGCATGCGTGGGAATTCCCCTATTCTGCTTTAGCTAGCCACACCTTATTTATAAAACGGCAGGGTTAGTGCAGTGCGTATCGCAGAACTCACTGTACCTGCTGCATAACAAAAACTGAATTCAGAAGATGCTTTAAACACTGCAATTCTGCACTTCACATAGGATTAAAATGTCATTATATGATGACAGAGATACTGTGCGATGCAAACAGACTTGGGCATTGGCAGAATTTAGGTTTTTTTAAGCCTGCACCGCATTTTGTTCGTTGATGCTATTCCTTTCATTTTTGTCTTTAGAAATAATAAAAAGGCAAACAGACCAAGTAGTCCTTTAAAGGAGTAATCTACGCAATTTCCTACGTCTTTTTTTCTTCTTATATAAATCAGTTCTGTAGTATTAGATAATACTTACTACATTTTTCTAATTGTTATTTAACTCTTAATGCCATTTCAATGATTTTTAATATACTGAGCACCCTTTGATTTTTATAGCAGGTTTTAGCACACTTCCCCAGCAGTGCAAGATCTTTGCAACACTTTCCTGTTTGTGATAATTTGTTGCCAATGTTTCCAGCAAATATCCATATAGAGAAAGGCGCACAGCAAAATGAGATACTCCTTGATAAAGTGCTTGGTGCTCGAAACATGTAGGAGGGTTTTTGTATCTCCCTCTCTCTTTTATGGACCAATAAAGATAATTTTTTAGCAGTTTTGACCAACTCTCTCCTTTTGCTGTGCGCCTTTCTCTATATGGATATTTACTTGGATCTTCTGCAAGCAGCAGCACGCTTCACACACCAGCTGGTTGGGGAGACTCCAATACTGTGAGTAACAGACTTTATTCAATCTGATATACACGTGGTACATATGAGTGTTCCAGGGCCCATCCCAATGAGGTTCTGTGCAGGGATTATTTTCCTTTGGCCAGTCCTTTCAGGGAATATAGGTCCCCATTAAGGAAACCATACCACAGGATCAGCGTCAATATTTACTGATTACCCCCTATGGTGTTGTGGATTTATTCTGGATCAATATAAGGTCATACCTTACGGACTCGGCATTGCAGCGCAGGTTCCACATTGAGAATTCAATGTTTCCAGCAGTTTGAACTGCAAACTGTAACAATAGATAATATTACCTTAGTACATTGAGTTTCAATTGGAGTTCCGCGAGCACCCATCAGGGGTAAGACTGCGCCCTTGCGCCGCAGCCCATGCGGAGATGCGCGGAGGCTGAAGGAAAGCGGGTGGTTTCCCTGGCCATAGTACACGGGCCGTGGGGAGCCTTCCTGGGGGTGTTGCCAGTGATGTCACAGAGCTGGCTCGCCCTCATTGGGTAAACCGCTTATGTGACTGCCCTGTCGGGCGAGAAATCAGTTTTAACGCGCCCGCAAGCCGCATGTATGCGAACACTGCCTTAAGGCAGTCTGTTCACTCAGCGTGCGGACGCGTCTGTGCGGTCTGCCTTTGTATGGACACAGACTTACGCGGCTGCCAAGGGGGGGAGAGCTGGCAAAACTCTCCCAGCTGTTACAGGTGCGGCGCTGCAGCAACACGCCACATATCAGTGACCCGGCAGCTCCCGAGCTCAGCAGCAGCAGCCGCCTGGTCATTGTGATCCTTCCTCTCCCTGCTCTGGTCGGCATCAGAAGACGCGTCAACTTCCAGCTGACAGGAGGGAGAGTAAGGATCAGGTAAGAGCATGCTGGCGTGTGTGTTGTGTATAAGTATTGTATTGTATTGTATGTCTTTATTTATATTGCGCCATTAATGTACATAGCGCTTCACAGCAGTAATACACGTGGAAATCAAATAAATAACAGATAATATAAATAACAGATCATGGGAATAAGTGCTTTAAACATTAAGGAAGAGGAGTCCCTGCCCCAAGGAGCTTACAGTCTAATTGGTAGGTAGGGAGAACGTACAGAGACAGTAGGAGGGAGTTCTGGTAAGTGCATCTGCAGGGGGCCAAGCTTTATGTATCATGTGTTCAGAATATCCACAGTGCTATTCGTATGCTTCTTTAAGCAAGTGGGTCTTAAAGTGGGTCTTAAAGGTGGATAGAGAGGGTGCTAGTCGGGTACTGAGGGGAAGGGCATTCCAGAGGTGTGGGGCAGTCAGTGAAAAAGGTTTAAGGCGGGAGAGGGATTTAGATACAAAGGGGGTAGAAAGAAACATCCTTGAGAAGAACGCAAGAGTCTGGATGGTGCATAACGAGAAATTAGGGCTGAGATGTAAGGAGGGGCAGAAGAGTGTAAAGCTTTAAAAGTGAGGAGAAGAATGGAGTGTGAGATGCGGGATTTGATCGGAAGCCAGGAGAGGGATTTCATGAGGGGAGATGCTGAGACAGATCTAGGAAAGAGAAGTGTGATTCTGGCAGCAGCGTTTAGGATAGATTGTAGGGGAGAAAGGTGAGAGGCAGGAAGGCCGGACAGCAGGGGAGTGTGTGTGTGTGTGTGTGTGTGTGTGTGTGTGTATGTGTGTAAATGAGAGGGGGAGTGTGTGTGTGTGTGTGTGTAAGTGAGATGGGGAGTGTGTGTGTGTGTGTGTGTGTGTGTGTGTGTGTGTGTGTGTGTGTGTGTGTGTGTGTGTGTGTGTGTGTGTGTGTGTAAGTGAGAGAGGGAGAGAGTGTGTGTGTGTAAGTGAGAGGGGGGGAGTGTGTGTGTGTGTGTGTGTGTGTGTGTGTGTGTGTGTGTGTGTGTGTGTGTGTGTGTGTGTGTGTGTGTGTGTGTGTGTGTGTGTGTGTGTGTGTGTGTGTGTAAGTGAGAGGGGGAGAGTATGTGAATGTGAGAGGGGGAGAGTATGTCTGTAGGTGAGAGTGTGTGTGTGTGTAAGTGAGAGACGCAGAGTGTGTGTGTGTGTGTGTGTGTGTGTGTGTGTGTGTGTGTGTGTGTGTGTGTGGTGTGTGTGGTGTGTGTAAGTGAGAGAGGGAGAGTATGTGTAGGTGAGAGGGGGATCAAAGGATGTAACCAAAAGTCTCCTTTGTCTTACAGATTTAATTTGTACTATGTATATTTATTTCCCCATTTATGGCTATCCCAATGGGAGAAGCGCAGGGATTCACTTTCTGTTTTTTCACTTATGTAGCCAATCCTTTCACCAGCAGCATGCTCCTTACATGGAGAAGCGTAGTGAATATATATTTATTTAACATTTTCTGTTGGGCCAAATTAAATCCTTAGCAGCACGCTCCTAGAGGGCACCACTATTAGGGTGTGAATAATGTATTTAGCCAATACATCTGCAACTACTTTTTGAGCAGCTTGTGGGACATACAGTACAGACATACAGTAGGAGGCGTTAGAGGGGGACTTAGAAAACACACATATGATAATAGGATTGTATTATATATGACAACAAACAAGTGACAATGGATTGAGCGCAATGCTGTATATTGTTTTTTTAAATACTTTTTGTTCAATGAAAGGCCAGCCTCCTGCTCCGCACAGGCTGCACCCACGGCTGCACTTCTCCCTGCCGCTGGTGCTGACCCCTGCACCTGTGGGACGGTTACTAGGGGCCTCTTCTTCTCACCTCTCCCCTCAAGGTATCTATCCTGGGGTCTGCTTGGCGAGGCCGCTGATTTGCTGCCAACCTCTCGGAAACGTCCGCCTGGCTGCCATGCTTCTCCTGGACCTCCATTAATGTTTGTAATATTCTAATGTTTCTATTATCTATGTTTACTTTTGGCGTCATTTAGTTTAGGCTTAGCTATTCATTTGTATCAGATATAGGGGGGCAGTAGGATAGCGGCCCACCCAAAAATGTGTGTCTTAAAAATAAGGTTGGCCACCCCTGCTGTAGACGCTATATAAATATGAGATTATGTTGGAATACAGCCAAACTCAAATACTTTGTGTCACAGAGACAAATTATTGTATTTTGCATCTAAAAATACCTTGCATGGTTTTCCTTTTGTGAAAGAGTCTTTTGTTTATTTCATTATATCTATATTTATACTTGCGTTAAAAGGCCTCATGATATATTAGCAAACATGTCAAAGTTGACATTTGATTGTGCGGGTGTCTTCATATTATTTGATGTTTCCTTTTCCTTGAAAGAAATTAGAGAGCAAGACAGAGAAACACAGATGTAGATAGATATAGTTATAGATATGCTACATTGATATACATATATAATATATTATATAATATATTATTTTTCCATTATATATCAATGGATAAAGACACATAAACATAAGGGCTTATTTATCAGTTAAATTTGGGGTTACCAACTCCAGTCCTCAAAGGCCACCAACAGGTCAGGTTGTCAGGATATCCTGGCTTCAGCAGAGATGGCTCAGTCAATGATTCACAGCAGTTGTAGACCAGCGTCCTCCCTTTCTTCCGTGATTCAAAGAGGGAGGAGTAAGGAAGGAAATAACGAGCTAGCTATTGGTTCAAAATCAGCTCCAATGAGACAGTCCCCAATGCGTTCCATCACTCTGGGCGACTTCCTCTGCGATCAAACTCTGACGCGTTTGGGTGACTAAACTCTGACCTGTTTCGTCCTGGCAATAGGACTGTGTCGAAGACAGGACGAAACGCGTCAGTTACTTTGTGGCACGTTAAAGATTTCTAGTGCACATTAAAATGTTCATGTTTTACTAATTGCGCTTGGTTTTTGACCAAATCCCAACGGACGGCTGTGAACCACCATTTCAGCGTTTTTCTACTACTTGGAACTCGGGCAGGAGCACGCTGATGCTGGACACTGATCACAAGCCTCTCTACACAGCGTCATACCGGCTTTATCGACGTGTCAAGATTGTGAGTACAACGCCTTTCATTTGCTCTCTGTTGTGTTGGATTGAGTGAGGGTAATGGCAGTGCAAGGGGTTACCATGGGGAGCTCTATACAGTGCGCTCACCGGCACGTCTGCCTCTCCTTACCATATATATACATAGATGGTCGCCATGGTGCACTCTTTTGGATGTCTTTTGGATGTCATGTTTGTGTGATGTCTCCTTTCTGCCGGATTCTAATCCATGTACTATTACTTTTGTAGCCCTCTTTCCCCGTGACCTAAGGGACTACACGTGCTGCTGTTACCAGAGTGGCAAACAGGAGGCCTGATCCTCCGCCATTGGGAGCCTGGGGTGTACATGTTCGCTAGCACACAGCACCTCCACCTAAGAGAGATCTTAATGCAGTAGGATAACCTCTCACAGGAACCCACAAGTAAAAGATAAGAATACGCAATAACAGTATGGTTAACTTATATTTACTGGCATATAACGGATAACGGTGATAATAACCAGGCCATACGTGGCCACACCCATACAGTATTCCACCCCACAGTAACACCACCCTAGTGGAACCCACAAAGAACAAAGGTGCCAGGGCACTTAACCCGTTAGTGTCCACAGACAGGCCCACCCAAAGAGTGTGTGTGTGTGGTAGCGCTACCCACAGTGTGTATGGCCGTTGGTGCACATGCAGCTGTTATACCTCCCTGGTCTTAGTCCAGACCAGGCCGCCGTGGCTGATGGTTCCGCTGTTCAGCGACGTGGTCCCACACCACTCGGATCCTCAAGCGTCCGCCTCTGGAGGGACCTCCTGCTGGATTGTATCCCTGTTAAGAGTCTCTTTAAGTGACCTCGTGGTCTAGTCCCAGACGATAAGCCACAGTTCATGCACACCGTGTGCGTCTTAGCACAGATGCAGTACTCTATCACTGTAACTACTGGGGAAGCGTCCATAGCTATGGGCCTTCCCTGCAGCAGTCACAAACTACACGTGGTCGGGGTCTAGCTGGGCCTACGGGGCAATCTGGCCTAGTCCAGGGAAGCACTGCTCCCTGCACACTACCTGCTTCGTTGGGGTCCCTCTCCCAACTGGCGTGGTGCTCCTAGCATGACAAATGTATCTCTTGGTGCTCCCGAGAATCCTATAGCCATATTGACTGTGCTGGCCCATGTGTAGCTATCTCCCAGAGCATGCTGGGATATGTAGTTCCACTGCAGATCTCTTGTAATGGCCACCGCAAGTCTGTGTGTCCTGCGCATGCTCATCACATTAGTGCTCAGGCGCGCATTCAAAATGGCGGCGCCCTACTGGCGCCCCGCCGCGGAACTCCGGAGCACTTGACCATCTCCCTAACCACCCGCAGCACTCTGGCACTTGTGCCGGGTCTGTTCTCACAACCCAGGGGGAGCATGTAGGAAAAAACAACAAAAAACACAAAAGTAAGTGCAGACTGTAAACTTCAGTATGGCAGTGTGTGAGGAGACTTGGCTCTTGTGTAAAGCCTACTCACAGGATGGCAGATAGGTAAGGGCAAAAGCTGGATCTGGTGAATCTGTGCTGTCGTCTGACTATATACAGGATGGCTCTCACACATGTACATCAAGTAGACAGGAACATGAAAGGATAAGAAGAAATCTCCATGGTGCAGATCAATATAAAAGGGATAACTTTATAATGTAGGTTTAAAAATGCACACTTACAATAACAAAATCAATAAAAAGCATTTAGCACTTGTGACAAGTGACTCAGGTGTGTCTGGATATGGCCACCGCTCACCGCTCACCGCACTGCAGCTGCTTCTCCTCTCCACGCAGAAGAAGTGTCAGAATCACTTGCAGGGATAGGCTGGATCGCCACACTCCCCAGGTGTCCCCTCTGGGCCCCGGGAAGGCAGGCTCTCTCCCCGCGCTGCTGTGTATGTTCCCTGGATGCCGGGTGAATCATCTCCAGTGTACATCCAGGGAACATACACAGCAGCGCGGGGAGAGAGCCTGCCTTCCCGGGGCCCAGAGGGGACACCTGGGGAGTGTGGCGATCCAGCCTATCCCTGCAAGTGATTCTGACACTTTTTCTGCGTGGAGAGGAGAAGCAGCTGCAGTGCGGTGAGCGGTGAGCGGTGGCCATATCCAGACACACCTGAGTCACTTGTCACAAGTGCTAAATGCTTTTTATTGATTTTGTTATTGTAAGTGCACATTTTTAAACCTACATTATAAAGTTATCCCTTTTATATTGATCTGCACCATGGAGATTTCTTCTTATCCTTTCATGTCCCTGTCTACAGTACCTGATGTACATGTGTGAGAGCCATCCTGTATATAGTCAGACGACAGCACAGATTCACCAGATCCAGCTTTTGCCCTTACCTATCTGCCATCCTGTGAGTAGGCTTTACACAAGAGCCAAGTCTCCTCACACACTGCCATACTGAAGTTTACAGTCTGCACTTAGTTTTGTGTTGTTTGTTGTTTTTTCCTACATGCTCCCCCTGGGTTGTGAGAACATATATCGATCATCTGGGACCAGTGAAGACAGTCCCTTCCAGAGGGTTTGAGCAGGGGTTACAACCATTCATATATGTTTTTTCACTATTACTAGTAATTTATATACATTCACGGGAGTTATCATAAAGTTTTTATGCACTTTATTAATTATTCACTTATATATCGGTGAACACTAGTATTGTTTCAGCGCCTATTTTGCACTATCACTTTGTCACTTGTGCCGGGTCTGCCTGCCATTCCGGCGGCACCCGGCATCTCCTGGCAGCCTCCCCCTAACGCGCCCCGGACCAGGGGTAAGGGAACAAGGGGGACCTGGCTACACTTATATATACACACACACACATATATTGCATATACACAGACACACACATATTCTTACATCACTAACATTCAAGGACCATTTAACACCTTAAGTCATAAATCACATACTGCACAGGGGGCAGGGATAGGCTTCAGTCATAGATTACATTCCACGATGCACTGTTTTTAAGTAAAAACCTTTCTTGCTTTATCCATTGTAACACCGCCGGAAGAAGAGAACAGTGTACCTCGAAAGCTCGCTCAAATAAAAGCATTTAGTTAGCCGCAGAACGGTATCGTCTATTAGTTTTTGTATATATATGTAGCGCACTTTCCCCCACCCCCTGGGAGATATGGTGGCTACGGTGTGTGTGGTGCGTTACCTGTGGCTCACAGGAGGCCTAAATCTCTGCTACTGGGAGCGTGGGGTGTACCTGATTCGATGGGTGACAGCGCCTCCACCTGCGCGGGATCCTAACTATATGGGATAGTCCCGTGCAGGACCACATATAACCAATACACACTGATGTAGTAAAACAATAGCAATTTACTATATGCATAGAACAATCATAAACAATAGCACCACTACCGCAATACTAGGCCTCGCAGGGCCGCAAACCCTTACTGTGCCTTCCCAACACCGTGTCCACACCCCTATGGGGTTTAGCCCAATGTACTGAGGTGCTTCGGGCACCGGACCGTCCCAGTGTCCACAGACTCAACCACCCACCCAAGTGTGTGAGACAGCGCTGCCCCACTAGCCCATATATAGTTGGTGCACTTGGTGAAATGAGGTACCTTCCGGGTGTGTCCACACCCGGGCGTGCAGATGATGCAGATGGAATCCACGGATCCGATGATGAACTGCGCCGCCTCCGCCTCTACGGTGGGTCCCTCCTGGATGGTACCACCTTAATAGTCTCTTTAGCACAGATGGATGATCTGGTCCCAGATCACCCTGATCCAGGATGCAGGCGCGTCTTGGCTGTCTCCCTCACTATTATGCTACAGGGGCAGTGTACCTATCTATGAGCCTGTCCCTGCAGCAACCACAAGCAGAGGGGAGTCGGGGCCCAGCTGGGGCCTAACAGGGGGTATCTGGCCTAGTGCAGACACCTGCACACACAACCTACCCCTTCCTTGTCCCAGCTCCGACTAGCGTGGTTGCAAACACACAAAATGTTTCAATTGCAGGGAGCAGGGGATTGCTGCAGCCCTATTGGCTGATCTGCTCCATGTGATTCCAGCCCCTTTGCATGATGGGACTTGTAGTTCCCCACGGAGCCTGCTACCTAATGGCCGCCTTGCGCGCCTACTTCTGTGCATGTGTGGCATCTTGCGCATACGCAATGGAATCCAAGATGGCGGCACCCTACAGAGGGCGCTGCCAGAGTCTCCGGCGAGCCGATCGCCGCCCCATACTCCACCGAAGTGCCGCCCGCACCTGTCCCTGCCTCCGCTGTCATGCGTGACCGCGCCGGGAGGTAAGGGGACACGGGGCACATAGGGTTTAGGGGGTCTCCTAGATTTGAATAGGTTCACCACTTCCAAATCAGAATTGTTCCTTTAAAATTTCATTTTTTTTTTGTAGGCTCAGTGATCCAAATTTCGCCGGTTTGAGCTTTGGCAACTCAAACACTGTTTTAATTGTCTGAGTGCTTCCACTTTTATACAGCTTGCTAAGAGGGTTTAAGGCATTGCACATTAAAGCAGCAGTCTGTGCTGATAACTTTGAGATCTCTTCTTGCCCTTTTCAAAGCTGTTTTCATTTAAAAAATCTGATGCTTGTTTCAGGGTATATACACATTTCAAATATTAATTATCTGGGAGGTTAAAATGAAGCTCCCCCCCAGAGCCCGGTGCAGTCTAAAACTTACCATGAGAACCCTGGAAGTGAGAAATTAAACAAATCATATTTTTGAACATTAAAAAAAGCTTTTATTTATTTTTTTAAAGCTGGTGGGACATGCTCATGGGGTAAGATATTGTACTAACAGTATATGACTTAGCAGCCTAGCATAGTTTTAACATCCCAGAGTGACCCGTAATGCACTTCTCTGCAGTGTGTTAGAAGCCCCGGGGACCAGGTATATGTGTGTCGCGATGCAAAGCTGCCTTCTCCTTCCTTGTTCCCAGAAACAGGGTAAGCCACTTTACGGTATTAGAGGCAGCAGATGTCAATCTGGACAATTGCAGCACAGAAAATATTTGCTAACCTCGGCACTTAATTACGGGAATAAGGAAACTTTAAAGGAACAGGTTCACGGAGGTGCAGCTGCACGTTGTGTGATCATTTGCTTTCCCTTATTCACAGCGGTTCCTCCCCACATTGTGCAATCACAGTTTTTTGTTTTGGGCCAAATACTGCCGTGAAATGTTTTTCTACTGGTCATATTAAAAATGGCCACCATTTTGACTGATTTTCCTCAATAATCGTGGCTGCATTTCATTGACTGTAACTGGATTCCCCCCCCCCCCCTGGTGTTGCAGTGTTTTGTAGTAACATTGTTGCAAGTTTGATGGCTTGGGGCACTTTCATGCATTAACCCAGGGGTAGCAAAAATGACCTATAGCGCACAGGAGAGAAGAAAACAAAACATAGTGTAATCTGTAAACACTAGATATACATTCCTGCTGCAAAGAATGCACTTACAAGATATCAGGTCAATTAGGGCAAAAATAGATGATCTCAGGTTGATGAATTGAATCCACACTTCCAATCTTCTTATATACTGGTAGAGCTCCCAGATAATATATGATCAGAAGGGATAAGGAAAGGTAAAAGAGAGAGAGAGACAGTGCTCTCAAGTACAAAACAATTTATTATACTAAAAAGTGCGACGAGGCAGCCCCACTCTGGTTCTCTCCTGCAAGAGATACTCTCGCCACCTCCTGAACGGACGTCCTGCGCCCTTTCCTCGTGGTGTCACAGTCCACAGATAGTCTGTATACCGCTGGCAGGCACTCAGCTGTTGGAGGAGGCGACCCGCGTCTCTCTCCGCCTGTGTCTCCACATACACTGACTCTTTCGGCCACGTGATTGTCCTCCTCGCGTCTCGCGAGATCTCCTCAGAATGTAGCAGGAAGGCTACAGGAAAGCTCCAGCAGTGGCAACTCAGGCCTCGTTCAGGGTGCCAGTGGCAGGAGTTGGAGGGAGGGCATTCGGGAGGGCGGCAGTCTGCTGGGCGATGTGTGTTTATCCCCCAGCAGACTTTTTCAGGAGTTGAGGAGGCGGGGAGGGGGCGGGGCTACAGACGGTAGGTTAGGGATCCAAGTTGCAGTCATGAAATCCTTCTCAAGAATGATTTAATTGGCTGCCGAGGTCCCAGTGACGCTGCTGCAGCTTCAAAAAACAAATTTTTTGTTTATTGAAACTGTAGCCAGCGTCAACTCCTGGCTTCGGAGACAGGGCAGCTGCTACCCTGACAACCAGTATTCAATTTGAATACATTGTGTCCCACGGCAGCTCGCACGGCAGCACGCCCTCCGAAGCCTGCACCCTGAACGAGGCCTTAGTCTCTCACAGCTTCACCTTGCTCTCCACCCTGGGGTGCGCCAACTGGGGGGCACAAGATTTTTCAAGGGAGGCACGGCGGTTGCAGAGGCCCCACGCTCTTCCCTCAAGGCATCTAAATTAAATGCCGGGGGATCGCGTGAGGCCTCTGCAACGTCCATTACCTTGTCTTCAGCGACACGTCGTCATGGCAATGTGGTGTCAAATGACGCTGCGGGGTCACGTGATGTCACGTTGCCATGGCAACATGACATCACGGATCCTACGGCGTCATTTAACACCGAAGACAAGGGGCACGAGCAGGGGGGGAGAGCAGGCAGTGGGGCAGAGTGGGAATAGTTTGCGCTCCCCTGCTAATTAATCTATGGAGTGACGTGTGGAATACCGTGAGTAGCTATTCCCAAACTGAATTAAACTCATGCAGAACATGCGCTTAACCCTTTCAGTGACCCCCAAGACGTAGCTGCTATGGAGTCTGGCACTCAGGGGCTTGTTTTGCTGGGAGAGATTGAATCCTGCGCTCCACGATCTGCACTGATGAGGAACGGAATGGGGGTTGATTCCTTCCCTTCCCTCATCAGTGACCGAGCGATCACGTGACCGCAAGTCCGTGGCACTCTGACCCTCGCGACCCCTCAAAGGGTTAAGGGGGACGTTCGGCATGGCCGGTTAAAGAAACTTTCTTCAAACCAACTTACCCAGGATGGTGCTGGTCCATCACCCCTACATAACATATCAACTCCTTCACAGCCAATGTGTTGCAGATCTCTCTGCCACACAGGGGTTAAATAGGCCACTGCCATTAATTCTCCTTGCTCCTGGAAGGAACGGCCCCATTAAGGAAGGAGGACATTTGTTACTCATCAGAGGCACGGACAGGTTGTATTTTTTTGGCCGACGCCTGTGCCCAGCAGGGTGTATTCCCATAGAAGCTTAATAATGACCTTGCCAAAAGGCACCCAACGTGCCATGTGTATTTACAGGCCGGCTTTTCACAAGCGAGTCGCCCCAGACACAAACATTTCCCCCCCTTGATGCCCCTGGAATCCCCATCACAAATAACTGCTGAAGGCGAAAGAGTTAATAACCTGTGTGAGGGGAGTGTTTGTCACGTGCTTCATATGTTTAACTCGAGATGAAGTAGCAGTAATAAGGGGTAATACGTTAAAACTAGGCTATAGTGCTTGAAAAAACCCTGAATTGGTGCAGGTATCTGTAAATCGTGCTTGTAAGTTTGCCCTGAAATTGAAGGTGGGTGATGCTGCCCTGATCTCCCACCCGTACGACTCACCTCTTTGAAAAGATCTTTCAGACATTTTGCAGGATTTTGTAAATGTGCACCATTTCTTTTTTTTTTTTTTTAACATTTGTGAACTGCTGAAGATGTGCAAACTGACGTTTGTGGAGGCCCTGGCAATGTTTTTATTTTTCCATTTTTATTATAAACAGACTTTTGGGGTTTTACGCCAAGTTGACGGCCGATTTTAACTCACTTTTGCCTGGTGTTTTTTTGGGTGCAAATAAATATTCTTTCTTTTCAGTGCCATTGTACACCTAGTGCAGTCCATTTCTATGGTCCCACTCTTTGTGTATGTTGGAGATATATATATATATATATATATATATATATATATTCTATTATGGGAACTTTTCGTATTCAATAGGTTTGCAGTTTTTTGCATTTGGAGTATGTATGTTATGTATCAACAGTGCATGTTTATTGTAGCAACTATTGTATTATCATTGATTGTTTAGTGTTACAATTCAGTAGTTTCAATATGTATTTCTTTCTTATGTCATACCCTTGTTGTTTAAGGTTTTTTTTTAATTTTCATGGGATTTATACATATTTATACATTTTTAAACATTCCATTTCTGTTCATGTCTCATTTATTAGCCATTCTCATCAGTTTCTCTCTATATTATTCAGCTAGTTATTGCACAATGTATTGCTATGCGTTTTTTTAATGTGGTTTCTGTATGTTTGTTATCCCTGTTCGGTGACTCTCCAATAGCAGACACACTCATTTTTCCAATCAAGTAGAGGGTTGAACACTGGTTATTCAATTTACCAATTAGGTTTTTACTATTTAAGGACTCTCCCTGGTAATATCCCTCTACTCCCTGATGAAGTTGCAAGCCCTTAGCGACGAAATGCATAGGGTGGGCATAGCGCTGCTGGACTGTTTATTACTCTGGAGCCGATCTGTGTGTAGAGCTATTTTCCATTCACTCTTGGATGTGACACTGGGGCAGTGTAAGTGCCCTTTTTGCCGATCGCGTGTGGAGAGGCAGCCTAGTGCGGATGTGCATGTTTGGAGCGCGCCCGACATCGGAGGCACAAGGCAGACCCTGCTACATAGAAAAACCTGACAACACTGCGCATGTGCGGAGGAGGCTCAGTGCACACGTGCACCTTCAGAACGCGGTTGTATCGGCGGCAGAGACACAGTCCTGCTATACAGGTTCTTGCAAGCCGTTTCGGTGTCTTCAATGTATACACGGTGATATCGTTTTCTTCATTAACATGTCCAATGCGCATATTCAATTTTAATCTTGTGAGTGGCCATAATCCACATTTTGAGTGTAAAGTTGATTAAACAGTTATTATACATTTATGCGCTATGGGAGCCACGCTGTCATTTTTTGTGTTGATGTTGCTGAGGAAAAAGGTTGTTCCTGAGGATTGCAGTCGGCGTTTCCAGTAGTCACACATATTTTATTTTATTTCTTTCAAATCTGCATTATTTTCTGCTATTTGATTTAAATCCTATTGTGTCTGTCCTCTCCCATTCCCCTTGTTCCCCTGTCTACCCATCCTTGTTTTATATGTTGTTTTGTTTGTGCAATTTTTACATTGAATTCTATTTCATCATTTATACTTGGTGCACCACTTATCCCTTTAGACTTATCTTTACAATTAACTATATCTGCATATTATAAGGTTATTCTATTTGGGCGCATTATTTTTGTTCTTGTAAATTTATTTTGTATTCTTTCAACCTGTAATACAGCGGCCTAAATTTAATACAAATATATTTTATAAATTATTTTGAGAAGGATATTATTAATAGGAAACAAAACAAGGCGAAGAAGGTTATAAAAATGGCAGGGTTACAGATTGGAGGAAAAATACCCGTAGGTTTCCATTGCGGAAAGGATCGGTCAATATCCTATAGGGGGCTTACGAATCCAAGAATCACCCTAGAGAGCAACAAGTACGTTCAAATAGGACTGAAAAGGGAGGTTCGGAAGCTGTTGTTAGTAAGGCCTATTCCATTAATGAGGATGAATCTAGTAAGTATTCATATACATGTTCTATTGAGAATAGATTTTCACCACTGAGACTGGATGAATCAATTAGCAATGAAAATGAAACAGACACACATGGTGAGATGAAAGGAGGGACCAACCCTAAAACCTCATTACAGATGCAGCCACCGGTATTTGAACACTTGTACCTGGGAAATTCTTCGAGATTCTGGGGCAATCTCACAGTAAATTCCTCAATTTGCCACAACATTTCTGTGAGATTCTTAATGGCCCATCGGATTAACACAGCAAGGGGGGGGGGAAGGAGGGGGGTCCCTGCAGTCCCATTCAAACTGAATGGGACTGCAGGGACCCCCTGCTGTGTTTATCCGATGGGCCATTAAGAATCTCACAGAAATGTTGAGGCATTTACTGTGAGACTGCCCCAGAATTTCCAAGGCAAGAGTTATAATACTCATGGCTGCATCTGTATGTACCGATGCTAAATCAAGGTCTAGAGTAACAACTGCCACTGCTACTTGTTCCTCGTTCATTGTTTATCTGTTTTAGGGAAGTCCCAGAGCGAGTGTGTACAGAAGCAAAAAACATACCCGCTTTGGGACAAACAGAACTATCACGGGTTGAATTTAGATCTAACCCGGAGAAGAAAACGAAGTTCAGAGGAACAAAAGCAGGGTAGCGTTGCCAAAGAGCGAAGAGGAACACACTATTAAGGGAGGAACCTCACAAGTATGGTATTTTTAATTTATCATCGCATACATTTTCCTCCCAACAAATCTCGCTCTTGGCACAGGGTTTATCATTTTCACCCAGTACGAAACCTGATAAGTTTGAATTATTTATGGATCTAAATAAATTTATCCGCAAAATTACTCTAAAGAGGCAATTTATTATGAATGATCTTCGTGACGTATCTGAACCTGATTTTAACACACAGGAGGTAGCATGTACTTGCTTTAACATCAATATTGACAGATCCACATCCTGTAACAAGTTTATATGATTATGGTTTAATGCAGGGTTGACAGTGTGTAGAATCTACTCAAGATCCGGTGTTGGGCATTAATTCAGTGGATGAGTCTCAATTTACTATCCACCCCTAATTTTCTGTGGATGAGCCCACTATTAAGTGTTTACCATTTGGGCCCAAGCGTCTTTTCTTTCCTTACCAGTCAAAGGGCAGCTACATTAAGACATTTTATACTTTGGTTCTCCAAGATTTGGAGAATTTATGTTCTAGACCTATGTTTCACACATGGCTTCTCCATTTTGGCTTTATTTTTGTTAAATAAATCATGACACGGTGTAATATGTCATATGTTGTTGTTCATCTGAGGTTGTATTTACCTAATTTTAAGACCTGCTAAGGAACAGATGATTGTTATTATGTCCTGATATGTAAAACCATAGAATTCAAAGAGGGTGTACTTTCTTTTTCACACAACTGTATATATGCCTATTTAGATACAGCATTGCTGGCCCTATTCAATCATGAGATTGGAGTCCAATTCTCATATTCCAAGTTTCCATTATCCGTAGACATACAGAACTATTCCTAACCAGAATGCACTGACTGGGATTACAGTTTGAACACAAGTTTTGGACCATATCGCATCGAGGCAGATTGACAATACTGCAATGACCTTAAGAGCACTGCCTTATTTTCTGAACTTGCCTCATTGGTTCTCAAGGAACAGCGGCTAAATCTAAGACCTGTTATTCTGGGAAGCCAAGAGGAAGAGAACTTTATTGTTCGCTTGGAAAGGAAGAACAGTGAAATAATGAGAACCCGGACACTAAGCTCCTATTTACCTATGAGGCAAGATTGTAGCATTGAAACACACCATTCCTAATCAGAATTGGGTCTCTGCCAGCAAGGAAATGGTTTTGCATTAAAGGTGAAGTCCCGCTTAGGACCAACGGGATCTGTGGGAAATTTAATGGGTTATGTCTTAGTGATTGATGCTTAAAAAAAGCATTGTTTTATTATTTGGCAATGCTTTGCATTAAAGCTGCTGGCTGCAAAATTGAGGCAGATTTGGTGCACCAGGTTTATAAAATGAAAATTAATCTAATTAAACGCAATGGGTTTCATTTAAAAAAATATATATATTTTGATCCATTGATCTTGTACAGATGCAGCGGCCGTTATTTGAACATTTCATGTGTTGTATACCTCGGTATACCCATGTCATGGCGCAGGATTTCTTCCAACCTTACCACGTGTCGACTCGTTTTATCGAGTGCAAAAAATGGCATTTTAGTGTTCTGGTTTTTAAACACCTGCAAATTGACACCGTAGCACAGTACTGAACACATTACAATTCATTCATTTCTTTCACGGATCCGCGAAGAATTGCACCCAAAGAAATCATAATCCATGAAATTCAAACAAATCACCCACGGTAAACACAGGCGCGAATGCCGCGTGGAATACAGCAGAGCACACGAAAACAGCTCCGTGAAATGTTCGAATAACGGCCGCTGCATCTGTATGTGTGGGGTCTTTGAAACAATGGAATGCAATTGATAAGGTTAGCAGTGTTACAGAACATTTGCCAGTGATACAGAACTGAACGTCACATTTAAGGTACATATAGTGGTTAAAGTGTGATGGTAACTAGGGACGCTGAGAACCACTTCTTCTTATATTTCCACCCACAATACCACACATTTTTAGTTTTCACTCCCAGAGTACAACTACTTTTTATATTTATAAACTGAAAATTCCCCTTTCTGTTTTTGCAACATAAAAATTGCTTCCATCTTTCAAAAATGCAATGCAAATATCTTCGCCCCGATGTTTAATAAATGTCAATCGTTTGTAAATCAGGCTTTCATCGAACCCTTTTGATGACTGGGTATGTAGTAGCATCTAACAAAACTCTCATTGTTTTCAATTCAAGCTCTTTTTTTTGGTGTTCGTTTTTAAGCGGTGTTGTAGACTTAAACAAACAGAGTAGATGTCAGCAGTGGCGGATTGCACGTTTTGCCGCCCATAGGCACCTACCTTTTTGCCGCCCGTGCCGTCTCCTCTTGCAGCACCGGCCTCTTCCTTCTGCAGCGTTGCAGCGTCATGTGAGGTCGCCATTTGACGTTGCAGCGTCATTTGAACCCACGCTCTCCCCCGTCAATCAGTGGGTTAGAGATCGTGGTCTCTATATATGGGGGGAAAAAGGAGGAAAAACTTAAAATGTCCCGCCCCAAAAGGTTGCCGTCCTAGGCCCGGTCTTATCAGGCCTAGAGCCTCATGCAGTAAAGTCCGATAGAAAAATCACCAGGGTTTATAATTCGCCATTTTTTTACAGCGTTTCTATCACGTTATGCAGAATGCCCCGAATACCAGTGATAGTAACATTTGCAAACATGGCGAGTAGCCGGCGACGAGATGATCAGCCCTCTGAAAAGGCCTCACCCAGCAAGTTGATTCTGCTGCAGAGAGATAGAGCCGCCTCTCCCTGCGCAAATCTCGGCCCAAATAAAAAAAAATTAAATTAACATTTTATTACTAGTGTAGATGAGCAGGGGTCTCCAGAGCAGACCTGCATTGATTTCAGGTCTGGAGACCCCGTGCTTCCCGAGATACAGGCCCCGTTATGGGGTGCCGGTATCTCCTATGCATTGAAATGTCACGGTCACGTGACGCGGAACATTTACATGCATAGGAGATACCGGCACCCCTTAACGGGGCCTGGCTCTCAGGAAGCAGGGGGTCCCCGGACCTCAAATCAACAAGGTTCTACTCCAGAGACCCCCTGCTCATCTAAACTAGTAATACAATTTAAATTTAAATATGTAGTAAGCACCAATACACAACCCACCCCCTGTGCCCCCACATAAAACCATTATTTATTTATTTGAACACACGATTGATAACATACGCCAGTGGGGGTCCCCGGGTGGTCCCCACGGGCATCTTGGGGTCCCCGGGTAGTCCCCATGGGTCCCCGCTGGCCTGCAGTACCATTCGTGTTGTAAAAAAAAAAATATATGGCCGGCATTTCAACAAATACACCTCACCCCCAAACACATACAACACAATACAATACTTTGCCTTATGTTGTCATTTACCAGCCATACCCCAATTTTTTGTACTCTATTTACTCTGTTTGGTAATTTTGTGATGTGCTGTATCCACTGTTGGCTCTATACTGTATAAGTAAAAAAAAAACACATACAAGGTGTTGCACCAACTCTGTAACCCTGCACGTAGGCTGGGTCCTAACGTCACTCTACATGTCATATTCCTGCAGCTTCTGAGCTCTAATCCGAGGTTCCCTGACTTGCAGCATGCAAGGCGTCTGCTGTCTTGCTTTCCCAGCCGGGTGTACTGTATATAACTGAAGGTGGGGTTAGCATTTTCATACTGTAGCTGAGGCATGCCCTTTCTTGAAAGATATTTCAGTGCATAACCCCCAGCTTCGTACTGTCGTTCAGCCGACGCGCTCTCACTTAAGGGAGCATGGAAGGGTTATTGATCAAAGTCTCCTGGCTGCAAAGCTGGGGCAAAGATACTGCTCTAGATTTATCAAAGGAAAACATCTCATTGGTGTCAACAGGAAACATTTTGTCCCAGCTGAAAAACTGGTGCAAGAAATAATAATAATAATAATAATAATAATAATAATAATATAAAGCACAACAACATTTTGCACTTGGGCTGTAATCGCAGGGATTCCTACAGTACATATCGAGTCCCTTTATGTTTGCACTTAATATATTTTCCTGCATGGCTCTTTATAAAGTTCTGTACTGTGCACACTTTTTGAACTATATAAATACAAATATACAGGCAGTCCTCATTTTACAACGCTTCGCTTTACAACGAATGGCTTATCCAACGCTATGTAATGCGTAATGCTATGTTCATTTTTACATTTTACAACGCTATGTAATGCTATGTTCATTTTTACAATGCCAAAACGGCTTATCCAACGCTCTTACGACGCTTTGCAAAGTTGTTTATGTGTATATAATATATTACAGGCATACCCCGCATTAACGTACGCAATGGGAACGGAGCATGTATGTAAAGCGAAAATGTACTTAAAGTGAAGCACTACCTTTTCCCCACTTATCGATGCATGTACTGTTATGCAATCGTCATATACGTGCATAACTGATGTAAATAACGCATTTGTAACAGGCTCTATAGGCTCTATAGTCTCCCCGCTTGCGCACAGCTTCGGTACAGGTAGGGAGTCGGTATTGCTGTTCAGGATGTGCTGACAGGCGCATGCGTGAGCTGCCGTTTGCCTATTGAGCAAGATGTACTTACTCGCGAGTGTACTTAAAGTGAGTGTCCTTAAACCGGGGTATGCCTGTATACTATATTATACTATATAAAATATTATATTTTTATATATTATGTAATATTATATATATAATACAGTATATGCACTATATAATTTATGTGTGTGCTGAATATCTTATTGTCTGTGTAAAATATTTTGTGTATTTTAGCATTAAAAATGCCGTCAGGAACGGAACCTTTCATTTAAACAGTGTTCCTACGGGAAAACGTGTTTCGCTTTACAACGTTTCGCTATCCAACGGCATTTTGAGTAATGCATTGTGTCGGATAACCGAGGACTACCTGTATATACACACACACACACACACACACACACACACACACACACACACACACACACACACACACACACACACACACACACACACACACACACACCTACAGTCCCCCAAAAAACATGTTTTCAATGGAATGGCAAATGGGTTAAACACAACACTGTAATTAGTTCAGTTTGTTCCCATGTGGGACTGCACCTTTAAACACATCAAGCCGATATCCTCAGGCACCGCAGACACAGTCACATTTGGGGATTTCCCAGAATGGTAAAGTACATTGTATCCGGGTTTCTCTTTACGATAAATCATTTTTATAAACGTGCAGATTTTCAGAAAGGTTTCTTATAGACCTTAGGGGGCTATAGAATAAAAGTTATGCAATGGACCTTTTGCTGCAAAGTTGACGCTTACAGACGCTTTTTGCAACTGCGCCTATAAGTGTCAGTTTAGTGTCTTTTTTTTTGTCGATATAGTGCAACAGCTAGTGATTCGGGGGATAAACAAGATGCAGAAAATGATGCATCTGTGTATCAGACTTTTCATTTTATGTGCTGTCAAATCCTCCCAAGTGTGGTTTGGTGTAAACTTCTCAGACTAACAAAGCTATCAAACGTAAGACACTTAACTAGACTGAAGATGTTCACCAGACCCTGTGTTTGGGGTTTGGTCGTGCTTCTAAAATGTTTTCAGGTTTTTGTCCTGGTTTTGCCTAAAGTCCCATGGTTTTGGTTCTGTTTTTGCATTATGGGGAAAATGTGAATTTGATGAAACAGAGCTGTTTTATTGCCTCCTATTGAAATGGTTATGTCATTTACAATCTTTTTAGCTAAAATGATTCTAAAAGTATGTGGTTGATTAAATTTACATAATAATATAAAGTGTGAGTGATTTGACCATATTCATCAAACATGTTAAGTTCATTGTAATGTACTGTATACCAGGTTCTCAACATTTTTGGCCCGTAACTTCCTGGTACGGTCACTTACAGTGCTGTCTGTGGTGCAAATAATTCCTGACACCTGAGGGTGGGCAGCTTAGGAAAACCATAGCCCGTGTATAATGGGTGTATCCGGGAAGTTCTTTTTTTATTCCCAGAGAATAATAGTAGAGACGGGTCCCAACCTAACTCCCATTTAGAAGCTAAACTTAACCTACAATATGTATAAAAACACAATTAAACAAACCAATCACAAAAAAAAATGAAACAAGTCAATAACCAAAAAAAAAAACAATTAAACAAACTAAGAATCAAAAAAACACAATAAATAAAATAAAGCATTCAAAAAACACAATTAGAGAAACCAAACATCAAAAATACGCACTGCAAAAAAATACAATCAATGTTTTTTTTACTTTGACGTTTTCACCATCCGATTCCCAGTTCATCAGCAATGATCCTCAACAGCTGGTAAGTCCATCTTCTTCTTTATCTTCATCTTCTTCTTTATTCTCTGTATATTGTAATCCATTCCAGGAGGCGAATGCTGTCTCGTCGGCTTTTTAACGCTTCTTAAGGTCAAATGAGACGGGACAGGCCTTATATAAGGCCTGTGACATCACATTTGAGTGTCAGATGTACTCCCCCAGTCCGTTTGGATGGGGTACCATGTGACAGACTCTTTTTTTTAAAGGATGTGACATCATCGAAAGGGAGGAACGTAGCGGTACTAACTGCTAAGGTAATGAAGGGGTTAACTCCTCCCGCAACCCCCCCACAGGGCCTAAACACCCACAATGGGCCAAATACCACCTTCACTCACCCCCACACTCATTATAAACCGGGCACTGGTGTTTAACCCCTTCAATTCCTTAGCGGTTAGCTGCTAAGGTAATGAAGCTGCCTGTAAATGTATTTTAGTGCATCGGATTGAAGCAGGGGGTCTCCAGAGCTGATATTAATGGGTGTCAGCTCCGGATACTCCCGGCATCAATCCGATGCAGGAAAAATGCATTTTTTTTCCTAAGTCCTACTCTCAAATCCCGATGAGATCTTTGATATGATCTCTATTTCTGAGCCACGATAAGACTATTGGGACTACTAGAATAGCACGATCTTATAAAAATGGCGATCTGGAGCTGTTTTCAGCTCCCGCTCGGTGTGTTTGAGCAGGAGTGAGACCGCTCAGGAAAATGTACTCCCCGAACGATTTTGGCAGGTTATCGAAGCTTTCTGAATAGCAAACTGGTCAAATCGTTCGGGAAGTGCTCAAAAAGCTTGATGAGTTAGTTTTCAAATCTTCTAGAATAGGCCCCTATGTATTCAAGCACAAATATAAGAGCAAAGTCAATGAAAAATGCCCACACCAGGCTGCATCTATGTACTAATCTTACTGTTTTGCCCCTTTTGGGTCTCCGACAAGAAGGATTTATGGAGCAAGTGGGAGGAGTTAGGGGGGTACATTTGCATATCGGCACATGTCTATGTAATAAGAAATGTGTGGCTTGTGTTATTGTTCTTGATGGTTTCCTGCGTTGGTTTTCTCCGTCACCTTAAAGGGAGCGTAAGTCTTCTTTTTACTTCAGAATTAATACACCCGACAAGAAAAAATTGGAATGTGTGGAGGTAAATACGTCCACACGGATCACTTTATTTATTGATGCATAGACCATGAAGTCCACATTTAAGAAGTCTTCTACACAAACCTTTTAGATATGAAGAGATCACTTATCAAAGTCTCCTTGCTGCAAGGCTGGTGCCAAAAAAATCCCTATGTTGTTTTTTTGCCTCACTATTTCACCGGTCTTGAAGAAGGGAGAATTTAATAAGCAAGTGGCACTTGTGCAGCAGTGAGGGGTTTAACATTTAGGTGTCTATTATTTATCTCTCTCGAGGAGTTTATTTAAGTCCAAAGCTAGAGGGGGAAAAAATGGACCAAGTTTATGAAATAAAAAGGTCCCATAGGATGCAATTAAACTTTCGTCTAGAAAAATCAACTTTGCCCTGGTTTTATAGCCGGTAAACCTTAAGTCCAAGCAGCTTTTTTTTTTGTACTAGGTTTGAAGCAGGGGTTTTCCAGGGCTGAACCACGTTAATTTCAGGACTTTCCCATAGACTTGCCTCTGTGGGGCTATGGCTGGGCTAGTTTGGGTTCCTGAAATGATGGCTTAAATGTCCTGCAGGCCAATAAAAAGCCGTGATGTCATCCCTTGCAGCTTCCTATTGACCTGCATGACCAGAATATATAACCGTGATAGAGATAATGGCACCCCCTATGGAAGCTAGTATCTCAGGAAATAGGGGGTCCCAGGAGCTGAAATTAGCGCGGTTCAGCTCCAGAGACCACCCTGAGTCAAACCTACTACAAACAAATTTTGCCTCAACCTTAATACAGAGGGTTGTCATAAATTTAACTTTTTCAGCTTGGGCTAAAGTCGTGAGTGGAGTACCTCAGGGATCGGTTCTGGGACCCCTGCTTTTTAACTTGTTTATTAATGACCTTGAGGTTGGGATCGAGAGCAAAGTCTCCATCTTTGCTGATGTTACTAAATTGTGTAAGGTAATAGAATCAGAGCAGGATGTAATTTCTCTTCAGAAGGACTTGGAGAGACTGGAAACGTGGGCAGGTAAATGGCAAATGAGGTTTAATACAGATAAATGTAAGGTTATGCATTTGGGATGCAAGAATAAAAAGGCGACTTACAAATTAAATGGAGATATATTGGGGGAATCCTTGATGGAGAAGGATTTAGGAGTGCTTGTAGACTGCAGGCTTAGCAATAGTGCCCAATGTCATGCAGTAGCTGCAAAGGCAAACAAAATCTTATCTTGCATCAAATGGGCAATGGATGGAAGGGAAGTAAACATAATTATCCCCCTTTACAAAGCACTAGTAAGACCACACCTTGAATATGGAGTACAATTTTGGGCAACAATCCTAAGAAAATACATTATGGAACTAGAGAGAGTGCAGAGAAGAGCCACCAAATTAATAAAGGGGATGGACAATCTAACTTATGAGGAGAGGCTAGCTAAATTAGATTTATTTACATTAGAAAAGAGGCGTCTAAGAGGGGATATGATAACTATATACAAATATATTCGGGGACAATACAAGGAGCTTTCAAAAGAACTATTCATCCCACGGGCCGTACTAAGGACTCGGGCCATCCCTTAAGGTTGGAGGAAAGGAAATTTCACCAGCAACAAAGGAAAGGATTCTTTACAGTAAGGGCAGTTAAAATGTGGAATTCATTACCCATGGAGACTGTGATGGCAGATACAATAGATTTGTTCAAAAAAAGGTTGGACATCTTTTTAGATGGGAAAAGTAAACAGGGATATACCAAATAAGTATACATGGGAAGGATGTTGATCCAGGGATTAATCCGATTGCTAATTCTTGGAGTCAGGAAGGAATTAATTTTTCCCCTTAATGGGGTTTTTTGTTTGCCTTCCTCTGGATCAATAAGTATAGATATAGGATAAAGTATCTGTTGTCTAAATTTAGCATAGGTTGAACTTGATGGACCTATGTCTTTTTTCAACCTCATCTACTATGTAACTATGTAACTATGTAACATATTGCCTTTGGAATGAAAGACCTTTCGTTTGTACCCTTAGCTGGAGGATTTATTTGTTTACAGCTTAAAGCTGGCAGGCAGTGCGCAATTCCCTGAAACTCACAGAATCATTACAAGTTATGATCATTGATCCTAAGACTGAAGGGTGTAAAGCACTTTTTTTAAAGTGTTTAAACAATTGATTTGCTGCAGCGATATAATGTCTTAACTCCTTCCGTGATGTAGGAGACTTCCATATAATCTGTTTTACTGTATATTACAGACCTTCTCGGGGTGAAAGCGCACAATAAACCATTCCATGCATGAAGTTGACGCAGTGTGCTCCTAAATGTAGATGCTTGAACCAGCAAAGAAAAAGTGTTTCTTCCATCTGATGCTGATCTCCTAGGACCTAGGTACAGATTTTACTGCAAACCTCAGACTCAAGGCCGTCGACAAGGCAGCTCTGGGGGCCCTGCTACCTTAGATGGCAAATTAGGCCCAATTGGAAGTTGGGCCTAACTTCCGCAAAAGTTCCCTCCGGCACGTGGGAGGGCCTGCCTTCCACTGGCACTTGGGTGGGAGTGCCAGTGGGGGGCCACTCCTCCATGCAGGGCCCCATGCTGTGGGCTGTCCCTTATCACTGGAATTGTAGATACTCCGGCATCCCTGCTTAACTATCTTTAGCACCCCCCCACACCCCACCTCTGCTCATCAACCTGAGGCACAGGTGAGTACTCTGTCCTGGGCCCCGTAAACTCTGCCGATGGCCCTACTCAGACCAAAAGGTTTTAAATGACTTCAAGAGAAAGAAAAAGTGTGGAAGTTACAGATTCGAGTAGCCCACTATAACTTCTCATCAAACCCCCTGTTTCTCCTTCCCTGTCCGCTCCCTATAACTCCTATCTGCTCTTATAATTGTAGTGAGACATGTGACACCCCCCTCCTCCCTTCCCCCCCGCCCCCACCCCGCTGTGGGACATCTTCTTTAAAAAACAGCAATGGTTGAAGATAATCGGCTTCCATACACAAGTACTAGGTTGAGCTGTCTGGTGTTGCTACAGAATTCTGTCTCATTCCTTCATTCAGTTGTATACGGAAAACCTTTTACCACAATGTCTCTTCCATAACTAAATCCTCTTGAGTACATTATGTCTACAAATAAGATTGTATTGTTCTAACATGAACAGTGGCATCAGGTCCTGGAGAGAATCCAAGACAGTGCAACTGAGCGTATGCAAATCTAGTGTACACAACGGTGCAGGGATAGACTGTGCCCAGGCATTATTCTTGCCATGGGAAATGTTGGGTGGAATTTTGTGGGTTTGAGATCAGTTTAAACCAGAACAATTTAAACAAGGATTTTAGATTAGAGATTAGATTAGAGAACTAATTTGTAACTGTGTTTCCCCCACCCTCTTGGAGATCTTCCTATTAAAGGGTGTGTAGTGCTGTTTACCTGCTGGTTCACAGGATGCTTAGCTTTCCACCAGTGGTATGGGGAAGAGAGGACAGGCTTTTGGGGTGATGTTTAGTTCTTCTCTCGGTGGTTCAGCGTCTCCATCTCATGCAGGCTCTAGGAGTGCCGGAGACAACCCCTGCAGAAGAACCCTCTGATACTCCCCCTGATAGATTGTAGTCTCAGACAGGAGTATATTTTATAACACAAGAACAGTTTTATTCTGCAGCTCACAGGATATAGCATTCAGAATCCAGTCCTTAACTGATTCACTTATCTTCCAACCCTCAGGATGATCCCTGGACTCAACACCCAGGCATGGGCCTCAAGGGTTGATCCTAACTGTTCCCCTACTCCCTGGTGGAGTAGGAGGTAGTAGGTCCACTCCCCTAAGGGAGGGGATGGAAGGTAGTCAGAGCCCTGACCCTCTCAGCACTAACTACATTTGACTCTACAGCTCCCCTAGTACACAGGAGGAGGATCCATGGTCTAAGCCCCTAATTGAGCAGTACACAAGCCTTAGCCTGCCCGCCTGTCACTCAAGGAAGCTGTTTACTGCAGGGGAAAACCCGGATTGGGCCTAACACTGTCTACACAGATACCAGGGCTAAAGTGTGAGGCAGGGTAGATTAGTAGCCAAAACCAGACATAGCTCCACTGTCATCACTTGTAACTCCACAGTTCCATATATTTATTCCCTTTTGCAGAGTTTGTAAGCAGCATAAATCAGTGGAAGCGGAATTGTAAATGTCAGAGACGTTGGTATGTTGTGGTGGTAGAGGATCAGTCATTAGCAGGGTAGAGGGGGCAATCTGCCTGAGTGCTCGGGTTCAACATATTACAGATTTTTTTAAATGATATGGCGATCTTCGTACACTTTGGCACCAATGCCAAAATTAAAGGAAGATAAAGGGTCCTAAAAAAAATAATTTGAAGGATCTGGGCCGCAAGCTTAAGGCAAGGACCTCCAAGTAGTATTTTTAGAAATGCTAGCAGTGGCATTCGCTACCCCAGGGAAGCAGTTGGCACTTAGAGAGGTAAATACATAGCTAAAAAATTGCTGTAGGAAGGAGTTTGAGTTTTTAGAGCACTCTGAGTCTAAGGCTGCATTTATAGAAGGCGCGCGCACGCACGCATGCGACAGAGCGTATGGCGTTGTGCGCCCCTCACCCGTGCAATGTGTGCACTTTATACACTTTTAGATGGAGGTAATGGGGAGGCGTGGCGGATGCGTCACCAGGCTAGTTCTCCCTCATTGGCTGAACCACTCACGTGACGCGGCTGTGACGTTGCCGTCGCACTAAAGAACAAAATAAATTATCTTTTAAAAAATCTGCCCTCGCAGGTACTATGGCCGGCCTGATAGAGCTGCTGCACTTTGTTCACACAGCGCTCAAAATCGCATGCGCTGTCGCGCTGATTATAATCATGGCCTAAGAATGACTATAGTAAGGATGGACTGAACCTCAACGAGGGATCTGCTGTGCAAGGGGAGAGGATGATTACAGTGTTGGAGGAGATTTTACACTATGGGTAAGGATAGGGACAAGGAAGATGTAAAGGGAGAATGGCTAGTTTAGCAAGCTGTGAGGCACCCATATTAATTTCAGATACTAGAAAACCTTTAAAGACAAAACTCCACGGGACAAAAAAGGCAGGAGAAGAAAAGATAACAGATAGTAAAACATCCAAAACAATATCATAGACCAGTGGTTTCCAACATATTTTCGGTTAAGGAAGCCCAAGTGAAATTCTGAGGAACCCACAACAATCTCTAATAGCAACTCTGTGATCAGATGCATTGTAAATTCTTCTGTATTTTATATAATTTTCAAATGACCAGATCATTTCAGGGAACCCCTTAGGGATGCCCACGGAACCCAAGGGTTCTTAGGAACCCTAGTTGAAAAACACTGTCATAGACTGGCAACAACCTTAAGTACATGCTTGCTAATGCAAGAAGCCTGGCAGATAAAATAGGAGAGCTTGAAATATTAGCTAGAAGTTAGTAATGCCATATGGTTAGCATTACTATAACATGGTTGGGATGAAACTCATGATTGGACAGTTAATTTAGAGGGTCTAGCAAATAGATGAGGTGATGGATGGAGTATGATAATATATGTAGCCATGGTTGATTCAGGTTATATTTTTTGCCCCCTGTGACGTAAGTCCTAGTAGATATAGGCAGTGGCAGGTTATCCTGTTGGGTTTACACCCCAGCCCCCCTCATGCTGCCTCTCTGAGTGACAAGGGTGGAGGTGAACTGGGTCTGTGTGCAGCCAATCATGGTACAGGCCTTGTGCCCTCCCCCTCTGTGCCTTAGGGAGGTAGCATTCTAAATTATAGTCAGTCCAGGTCTCCCCCTCCTGGAGTAGAGACATGCAGTCCAAGTTTCTCCCAGCTGGGATTGAGATTTGCTGTCAGCCCTTAAGGGGCCTAGGGCCATCCCAAGACTGGAATCCTGTGAAGCCAGAGAAAGTATCCACTGTAATGACACCTGCAGTGGATACCAATAAATAGATCCTGTTTTATATACCCCTGTCATGCTGATATATACTTTCTTTGATGTACGTGTAATACTCACCTGTTTAAAACTATAAACACATTTTAATATATGAGGCTTTTTGCACTGTTTCTCTTTTTGTTCTTGTGACAGGGTGAAGTCAACCCCTATCAGTTATGCCTGGGAGACATATATCTGAGTGCTTCATCCAGCACTCATAAGGGTTAACTCAGGTGGAAGCCAGGTAATCAGGATGTAAGCTGACACCTGAGAAGCAGCAAGGTATAAGAGGATGTTGTTACTGGCAGTAGCTGCCTGCCCTAGACCAGAGCACATGGCTATATGTGCTGCTAGCCAGACGGATACATCAAGCTAACTACTGCAACCAAAGTAAGAGACTTGTTCATTTGTTTTTCCTGACTGCTTAAAAGACACTTACGGTTTGGTTATGGTTTAGCCAGCCAGCCTGCTAGATAGGCCTGGTGTGTTAGTCAGTCCTCCCAATGTGGAGCAGGATTGGTTTTGTTTAAAGGGACAGAGTACCCGCATGTTATGTATGCTGTGGAGAAATAAAGCCACTGAACGTTTCCATTATCCTGAAACTATACGTGTGGACTGTTCCCTGACCTCGGCTACAGGCCGTCCTGCCACAGGTGGTGTCAGAAGTGGGATGTCGGACGGCCCCTGTATCTGAAGAGCCACACAGAAGAAAAAAAATGGAATTTTTTTTTTCTCAGTTCCTTGAGCAACAGCTCCAGCTATCAGAGAAGCAAGCAACAGGCCCGTCAAATAGAATGGCAGGTCAAGCAAGCAGAACATCAAGCTCAGCAAACGGAGTGACAAGCCCAGCAAGATGAGCAACAGGCCCGGCGAGAGGAAAAGCTACTCCAACTGCTGGTTGAAGGCCCAGCCCCAGGCAGACCAGGGATTCCAAATAACCCACCGGTGATGCTGCCTAAAATGAAGCCAACCGATGACCCAGAGGCATTTCTCCTCACTTTTGAAAGGGTAGCCACGGCCCACGGCTGGACAGTTGAACGCTGGGTAACGACTCTGGCTCCACTCCTCATAGGAGAAGCTCAGGCAGACTATCAAGCTCTTCCAGCAGACGAGGCCATGGACTATCAGCAACTAAAGGCTGCTATTCTGGATCGCCTAGGCCTTACTCCAGAGACCAACCGTCAGCGGTTCCGGACAGTCAAATATATAAACAGAGACAGACCCCGGGTCGTAGCCCACCGCTTAGTAGACTTATGTACCAGGTGGATACAACCGGAGAAGCATACCAAGGCAGAGATCCTTCAACAGTTTGTGCTCGAGCAGTTCATACAGATACTGCCCCCCTCCTACCGCTCCTGGGTAAAAAGACACGCTGCATTTTCCCTGGATTCAGCGGTCCGCTTGGTGGAAAACTTCCTTGGCGACGACACCCAACAGGATAGCTGGGAACGGTCCATGCAAACACCAGTTGCTTCCGGTGATACCAGAGGCAGGCGAGCAGACAATCGAGGGGTCTACAACCCGCCAGCTCGGGAGGTCCAGTCAACCCGATCGGAAGACCCTTCCCCCTCTCGGAGGGTTCCTAGTACAAACTCCCGCAGAGACGCCCGTCCCGGGTCCGAGGCTATTGGATCACTCAAGGGAGGCCGCCACCCACAGTATTCCCCGAAAACCTGGGCTTCCGTCACCCATCCGGTGGAGAGGATACCACCACCAACCAGAAGGGAGGATCCCATCCAACAGCGGAGAAGTCCAAATACCGAACCCCGTCGAGAGCTTCCGCTGACGACCGAGTTTGCGGCTCAGGAGATGATGAGATGGACTGTTCATATGACAGAACCACTGCCACAGCTTCTCTCCGAGGGGACCACAATCCATGGTTAGTCCCAGCATCTTTGGAGGGGAAAATAGTAAAAGCCATGCTGGACTCGGGATCTGGAAAAACCCTGATCCTAGAGGACCTAATTCCAAGCAACAGACTATCCTATGACTCTCCTTGGAATATCGAATGTATCCATGGGGATACAAATAGATACCCGACCGCGAACGTTCTACTGCGTATCAAGGATCAAGAGGCTAGTCTACCAGTGGGAGTTGCTCCCTGGCTACCTGCTCCTGTTCTACTTGGCCGAGACTGGCCCTACTTCGAAACATTGTTGGCCCCTACTCCTACGGAGCCTACTTCTCTGGTTCCGGAGAAGCCCGGAGACTTGTTTCCTTTTTCCCCAGAGATTTTCCCCCGTAGACACCACGTCCCAAAGACACGTAAACAGAGACGTGCGGAAAAAGAGGACTGGTTAAGAAAGGCTGGGACACCTGGTAACATTAGTCAGCCCAAAAGACTGCAGGTCATGGCCGGAGATGACCAGGGTGGGGAACAGATAGATACGGGAATTTTGCCAGACCTGGATCTTCCTGACTTCCGTCAGAGGCAGAGGGAAGACCCAGCTCTGGCTAGACAATATGAGAAGGTGGTACAGGTCAACAACAAGATAATGGACGAACAAGGTGTAAAAGTGTTTCCACATTTTGAACTGTTAAATGACATTCTATATCGTGTGAATAAGGTTACACAAACAGGGGAGGTCATTCGACAGATGCTAGTCCCTAAAGGATTGATTAAAACAGTGTTCACCCTAGCCCATACTCTCCCATGGGGTGGTCATATGGGTAGAGATAAGACCACGGACCGCATCTCGTCCCGGTTTTACTGGCCAGGCATACATGGTGACATCATGAAACTATGTGAGACATGTCCTGAATGCCAGTTAACTAGCCAAAAAGGACAGAAGCCGGCTCCCTTGGTCCCTCTGCCCTAGGTAGCCGTCCCATTCGAGAGAATTGGGGTAGATCTGGTCAGACCTTTAGAACCCTCTGCGAAGGGACATAAATTTATACTCGTTGTTGTAGATTATGCCACCAGATATCCTGAGGCCTTCCCTCTGAGATCAGCCACTGCTAAACAGGTTGCTCACAGGCTGTTAGAACTGTTCTCTAGGGTAGGACTGCCCCAAGTAATGTTAACTGACCAGGGAACAAATTTCATGCCAAAGTTAATGCAGGATGTCCTGAAGTTATTGGAGGTAAAATCCGTCAGGACATCAGTCTACCATCCTCAGACTGATGGATTGGTAGAGAGGTTTAACCGTACTTTAAAAACCATGCTTAGAAAGTTTGTGGACACCGAAAAGCGAGCTTGGGATGAACTTCTCCCTTTCCTGTTGTTTGCGGTACGAGAAGTTCCCCAATCATCCACAGGCTTCTCCCCGTTTGAGCTCCTATATGGACGCCAACCTCGGGGTATTCTCGACCTACTGAAGGAATCCTGGGAGGAGGAGCCCTCCCCCTCCAAGAATACCCTTCAGTATGTCATGGACCTTAGAAACCACCTAGACATGATAGGTCGGTTTGCTAAGGAAAACCTCCAATCTGCTCAAGAACGTCAAGAAAGGCAATACAACCAAAATGTTCGCTTGAGGGTCTTCTAACCTGGGGACCAAGTGATGCTACTACTACCGACATCCGAGAGTAAACTCCTTGCGAAGTGGCAGGGTCCTTTCCAAGTTCTCCGCCGCACCGGGGAGGTGAACTATGAGATCTCTCAACCAGGGTCCAGGAAGGGTAAACAAATCTACCACGTAAACCTCCTGAAATCCCTGGAAAACGATGAGATCGCTGTTCATCCACCCTCGGGAAGGAGAGACGGATTTGGGTCCACAGCTTCCAAAGGGTAGTACGTACAATGACCATCAGGTTCCCATGGGAGGGCAGTTAACAATGGAACAAAGGTCAGACCTACTAGAATTATGTGACCAGTTCCCAGATGTTTTTTCTTGTCAGGGTCTCCTAGACCTCCTGCCTAGCCAGAGTTCTTCTTTGTCCACTGGGTGTGCTGCTGTCTTCTGTTTCCTCTGGGTTCCTCTGTCTGCCTGTCTGTCTTCTTGTTGCTCCTGTCTCTGTCCTTTATAGCTCTGCTTCCTGTCTGTTGCTTTTGCCTTTGCTTGAAGTCAGACTCCTATTGCACATGCCTCTGATCCTGATCTGTTTTCTGTACCTGTACCTGTATTATAGAAGTCTATTCACAGTAAAAGCCCTTGCTGGTAAATCTGGCTTGTCCCTGTTTGTTCCTGTTCTCAGTCCCTGCCCCCAGACCTGTCCTTGCTCCCCTGTCCTGTTCCAGTCTCCTCGTTGCTGACCTCTGCTTGTTACCTGACTTCGCTACCTGCCGCCTGCCTCGGACCTCTGCTTGTTTCCTGACTGTGCTGTCTGCCGCCTGCCTCGGACCCTCTGATTGTGACCCCTATTACGCTCGTGCTGTTCCGGCCACCGAGATCCTACCCGCCACAGGAGTCTCCCGTGACAGAAAGCAAAGGCCACTTCTGGACCTCGCTGGAACATATTCTTCTTCTGCCTGCACCCTTTCCTGCCTGCTGCAGCAGACCACATCCGCATGGTTGAAGATAAGTACTTTCGTTTCTTTTTTGGAAATCCCAGTTGGGAAGGTTTTTGTTTTTTTTTGCTGCTAAGTGTTCTGCAAGAATTATTGCGTTCATAACGAAAAAACATTTTTGCTGAGACTAGAACTGTTGCTGCAGAGACTAGTGCACCTTTCTTTGAGATTTTTCTTTTGTGCAGTGCCTGGGTTAACCCTTGCAGTACCTGTTGCCACCTTTTTAGACTCTGACTTTTCATTCCCTGGACAAGGCTTGTCTCTGCATCCCTGGTTGGACCACTGCTGTTCACAGGGTTCCCATTTCAAAAGACAAGAGTGCTTCCATTATTTTGTTACTGCATGCTGTGATTTTTCTTGCAATCTGTAGTTCTTCCTATGATTGGTTCTAAGGTTTCAGGTTTACCTGCAAGTTCCCCTAAAGTGTGTTTCTCTGTAACCTGTGATATCCCTACGCCTGATATCAAAAGTTTCAGATTTAACTGCAAGGTTCTCTGTCTGATATTCCTATGTCCGATGTCAAAAGTTTCAGATCTAACTGCAAGTTTTCTCTGTATTAGTTTCCTGCTGTCTATGATATTTCTATGCCTGATATCTAAAGTTTCAGATTTAACTGCAGATTTCTCTGTATGATATCCCTACGCCTGATATCTAAAGTTTCAGATTTAACTGCAAGGTTCTGTCTGATATTCCTATGTCTGATGTCAAAAGTTTCAGATCTAACTGCAAGTTTTCTCTGTAGTAGTTTCCTGCTGTCTATGATATGTCTATGCCTGATTTCTAAAGTTTCAGATTCAACTGCAGGTTTTCTTTGTCTATATGATATCCCTACGCCTGATGTCTAAAGATTCAGATGTAACTGCAGGTTCTCTCTGTCTGTATGATATCCCTACGCCTGATTTCTAAAGTTTCAGATATAACTACAGGTTTCTCTGTCTATGTTTTTTCCTTGCATTTATAAATCTTTGTGACTGATGCTAAAGTCTCAAAAGGTCAGCTCTCCTATCTTGTGTCTCTCTGTGTCTAATATTCCTGTTGTTCATTCTAATGCTTCTGCTTTTAAGACACATTTTCTGCATTACTGGTTTCTTGGGAAGTCTGGTTTCCCTACAGTATGTCTGAAGTTATGGCTCCCACTCTGAAAACAGTCTTGAGCAGTAAATGTGAACACAGTACCACTGATTCTTCAGAACTTCTCAAAGCAAGGAAGAAGAAGAAAAAGAAGGGAGGCATTACTGTGGAAGTTGCAGAAGAAATTAAGAATGAAAATTTAACCTCAGAGTCTGCATTTGATGAAAGAGATATGCTGCAGCTTAAGGCAACTCACAGACGTATCCAGACAATAGAGGAAGAAAAGAAAGATGCCCTAACTCAGACGCTTCAAGCTGCACAGAAAACGATTGATTGTCTTTATGGACGTTTAGATAAGGAGCAAGAAGCCAAGACTGTACTACAGATCTGTCTATCCTCAGCAATTGCTAAGTGTGTTCTCCAGGAAAAAGAAAAGCACCAGTTGGAGAGTGACCTGGATGTCATGTCAGGTGAGCTGGAGAAGGCATATGCTGATGCTGCTGAAAATCGGCGCCTCGCTTCTAAAAGTAACGAATTCCTGGAAAGTTCTATGAAGGAAATTGACAGGCTAAATACAGAGCTTAAAGTCTCCCAGGAGGACATTTGCTACTTCAAAAAAGAGATGGAAGTCGATCGGGAGGAGAGATGCTACTTGAAAACAGAGATACGTTCGATGAGAGCCGCCTCGGAAGAGTTAAATAGTAGGTTTGAAACTATAAACCAACTGAGTAAGAACTTCTCTGTCCAAGCCAGTGAAGGAGATAAAAGACTCCATGAATCAGAAGAGGAGAACAGACTATTGATAGAAGAAAAGTCAAGGATGCAATTAGCGCTGGAAAAAGCAGAGGGTGACTGGGAAAAAGAAAAATATCAGTTGGAGAATGACAAGGTGATCTTGTCAAGTAAGCTGGAGAAGGCCTACGCTGATTCTGCCCAGTACCAGACTTTCATGGCTCAAGTTGACGCAGCACTGGAAGCATCTCAGAAAGAGGTTCACAGGCTTACTACAGAGCTGGAAGCCTCTAAGGAGAAGAGTTGCCACTTCAACACAGAACTATGTTCATTGAGAGAAATCTTCGAAGGGTTAAATATCAGGTTTGAAACTGTAACCCAAGAGTGCAAGAATCTCTATGTCCAAGTCAGTGAAGGAGATAAGAAACTCCATGAATTAGGAGAGGAGAAGAAACAGTTGGCCCAGGAAAAGTTAGACGTGCAGACAGCACTGCAGGATGCAGAGAGAGTGCTGAAAGAAGAACGTGTCTCCCTGGAGCGGCGCACACAAGCAGAAAATATGCTGCAGAGTCAGCTGCGAGAACTGCGTACACATCTGCAGGACACCAAGGAGAAATGGGTGAATGCTGAAGAAAAGCAGCGAGTTCTGCAGGAAGAAAGTTTCCAGACTGCCTACAAAATAAAGATGCTGCAAGATTATTTGAGTACCCAGTGTGTCCCAAAAGAACAGCATGAGGAGCTGAAGGCCACACTGAGCATAGCCAGAGCCTCGCTGGAGGAAGAGCTAAAGCTAGCAGCTGAACACACATCTCAGCAGCTCACAGCGCTGCAGGCACAGAACGCTGAGCTCAAGACACAGCTTGCCAAAAAGGAGGAGAGAGAGAAGGTGTCCGTCTGTCAAGTGGCTAGCCTGACACAGCGCTATGAGGTCAAAATGGCCGATGCCTGCAAATTCTTGGACCACACTGCCCGTGATAAGGTCCGGCTGCAGCTGAAGGTGGACAATGCCCGGGAGGAGTACCGGCAGCTGCAGATCAGAAATGAAGAAGATGAAACATATTTAAGCTTTACTCTGAGTCAGCTGGGAGATATGGAGTCGCGACTCAACTCCAAAGAAGCCGAACTGACAACTGCATTGAGTGGGAAAAGAAGTGCAGAAGGACAGTTTCAAGAGCTGAAAAATCAAATAGCTGGTCTTAATGAGAATTTAGGTGATACCACGAAACGGCAGTCACAAGAGGAGACCATGGAGCGTGAATTCTATGTTCCCACTTACCCATGTGAAAAGTCTGCACCCGTCCTTGATGCCCACATTCCTGATGTCCATGCCTCTGCAATGGAGTTGAACGTATCCATTGGGAAGTTCCAGATTCCAAAACTAAAAGAGATATATTGGTCACAAAAAGAGACCACGGAAAGTGAATATGTCCCCTCTGCCGCATGTGAAGAGCCTGATGTATCTGTTCCCGATGCCCCTGCTATGACGTTAGACGGATCCCGGGTGAAGTTCCTTGCTATGCCTAATGTTCTTGATGCTGATGCCAACGCTCTTGTGATGAGGATAAATGCACCTCTCTCAGATTTCCCATCAGCACTTGACGTACACATTAAGTTGGCCTTCCATCAAGGTTTCCCTGAAGAGCCTGGAGGATCGTCCGGAGAACGCTCTTGAGAGGGGGGAGTAATGTCAGGGTCTCCTAGACCTCCTGCCTAGCCATAGTTCTTTTTTGTCCACTGGGTGTGCTGCTGTCTTCTGTTTCCTCTGGGTTCCTCTGTCTGCCTGTCTGTCTTCTTGTTGCTTCTGTCTCTGTCCTTTATAGCTCTGCTTCCTGTCTGTTGCTTTTGCCTTTGCTTGAAGTCAGACTCCTATTGCACATGCCTCTGATCCTGATCTGTTTTCTGTACCTGTACCTGTATTATAGAAGTCTGTTCACAGTAAAAGCCCTTGCTGGTAAATCTGGCTTGTCCCTGTTTGTTCCTGTTCTCAGTCCCTGCCCCCAGACCTGTCCTTGCTCCCCTGTCCTGTTCCAGTCTCCTCATTGCTGACCTCTGCTTGTTACCTGACTTTGCTACCTGCCTCCTGCCTCGGACCTCTGCTTGTTACCTGACTTCGCTACCTGCCGCCTGCCTCGGACCTCTGCTTGTTTCCTGACTGCGCTGTCTGCCGCCTGCCTCGGACCCTCTGATTGTGACCCCTATTACGCTCGTGCTGTTCTGGCCACCGAGATCCTACCCGCCACAGGAGTCTCCCGTGACATTTCTGAACTGCCAGGGCAGACTGATTTAGTGTCCCATAGGATTGAGACAGAACCTGGCGTAAAAGTACGGTCCCGTCCCTATAGATTGCCAGAGGGCATAAAAGACCTGGTAGAGAGGGAGATAATAGACATGTTGGAATTGGGCGTGATCGAGGAGTCCCACAGCGAATGGTGTAGCCCTATGTGTTGGTCCCTAAACCAGATGGGAAGGTGAGGTTTTGCGTGGATCTGCGAAAGGTAAATGCTGTATCCAGATTTGATTCATACCCAATGCCTAGGGTGGATGAATTGCTTGACTCGCTTGGTAAAGCAGAGTATATCTCCACCCTAGATATCACTAAAGGATATTGGCAGATACCTCTAGCGGAAGAATCCAAATGCAAAACTGCCTTCGCCACCCCTCTCGGGTTATACCAATTCGTCACTATGCCATTTGGGTTACATGGGGCTCCAGCCATGTTCCAAAGATTAATGGACAAGGTACTACCACCCCATAGGGCATATGCCGCGGCCTACTTGGATGACATTGTCATCTATAGCAGATACTGTCAGTCTCATATAAAAAGGTTAAGGGCAGTCCTAACATCCTTAAGAGAAGCAGGGCTCACTGCAAATCCAAAAAAATGTGCCCTGGGTAAATCCACTACAAAATACTTGGGCTATGCCGTTGGGGGAGGGATAGTAAGGCCACTAGCTAGCAAGGTGGCCGCCATAACGGAAGTCCCCACCCCCAGACAAAGACACAGGTCCACTCCCTTTTGGGGTTAGCAGGGTATTACAGGCGGTTTATCCCCAATTTTTCAGAAATTTCTGCACCCCTAACAGATCTGATAAAAAAGAGTGCCCCGACCCAAGTTAAATGGTCTTGGGAGTGCCAAGACGCCTTTGACATGCTAAAAAAGTGCCTGTCAGAGGCCCCGCTCTTCGGAGCCCAGATTTTAAAGAGCCCTTCATCATCCAGACGGATGCCTCAGAGGTAGGACTGGGAGCAGTGCTGTCCCAGCAATTTGATGGTGTTGAACACCCCATACTGTTCATCAGCCGGAAGCTGTTCCCAAGGGAAGTGAGGTATTCCGTCATTGAGAAGAGTGCCTCGCTGTAAAATGGGCAATTGAGGCCTTGAGACATTATGTCACTGGAGTACACTTCACCCTGGTCACTGACCATGCGCCCTTGAAGTGGTTAAACAACATGAAGGACACAAACTCAAGGTTGACCAGGTGGTACATGGCCCTCCAACCCTTCTCTTTTGATATTCAGCATAGACCTGGAAAGGACCATGGAAATGCTGATTTTTTGTCAAGAGAAGGAGTGGAGGGTCGGGCTTCAGCCGTGTGGGACACTAGCCACACACAAACAGGGGAGGTATGTGACAGGGTGAAGTCAACCCCTATCAGTTATGCCTGGGAGACATATGTCTGAGTGCTTCATCCAGCACTCCTAAGGGTTAACTCAGGTGGAAGCCAGGTAATCAGGATGTAAGCTGACACCTGAGAAGCAGCAAGGTATAAGATGATGTTGTTACTGGCAGTAGCTGCCTGCCCTAGACCAGAGCACATGGCTATATGTGCTGCTAGCCAGACGGATACATCAAGCTAACTACTGCAACCAAAGTAAGAGACTTGTTCATTTGTTTTTCCTGACTGCTTAAAAGACACTTACGGTTTGGTTATGGTTTAGCCAGCCAGCCTGCTAGATAGGCCTGGTGTGTTAGTCAGTCCTCCCAATGTGGAGCAGGATTGGTTTTGTTTAAAGGGACAGAGTACCCGCATGTTATGTATGCTGTGGAGAAATAAAGCCACTGAACGTTTCCATTATCCTGAAACTATACGTGTGGACTGTTCCCTGACCTCGGCTACAGGCCGTCCTGCCACAGGTGGTGTCAGAAGTGGGATGTCGGACGGCCCCTGTATCTGAAGAGCCACACAGAAGAAAAAAAATGGAATTTTTTTTTTCTCAGTTCCTTGAGCAACAGCTCCAGCTATCAGAGAAGCAAGCAACAGGCCCGTCAAATAGAATGGCAGGTCAAGCAAGCAGAACATCAAGCTCAGCAAACGGAGTGACAAGCCCAGCAAGATGAGCAACAGGCCCGGCGAGAGGAAAAGCTACTCCAACTGCTGGTTGAAGGCCCAGCCCCAGGCAGACCAGGGATTCCAAATAACCCACCGGTGATGCTGCCTAAAATGAAGCCAACCGATGACCCAGAGGCATTTCTCCTCACTTTTGAAAGGGTAGCCACGGCCCACGGCTGGACAGTTGAACGCTGGGTAACGACTCTGGCTCCACTCCTCATAGGAGAAGCTCAGGCAGACTATCAAGCTCTTCCAGCAGACGAGGCCATGGACTATCAGCAACTAAAGGCTGCTATTCTGGATCGCCTAGGCTAGCAAGGTGGCCGCCATAACGGAAGTCCCCACCCCCAGACAAAGACACAGGTCCACTCCCTTTTGGGGTTAGCAGGGTATTACAGGCGGTTTATCCCCAATTTTTCAGAAATTTCTGCACCCCTAACAGATCTGATAAAAAAGAGTGCCCCGACTGTTCTTTGACCTCGGCTACAGGCCGTCCTGCCACAGTTCTTGTATTAGTTTTCGGTTTGTGGAGCCATCCCACGAGCACAGCAGCACTTACCTCCATCTTAACAGGTTTAATATTTGATTTATCATATATTTATTTTGGGTTTAACACTATCATCACTTTGCATAAGCAATTTTATACCTAAGCACATTATCACAATTTTATGAGCGCAGATCACTCTTTTCTCACGCAAATGGGCATTATAATGATAAATTCCGTTTTTTGTTTTTAACCGGAAAAAAAACACTAAAACATGATTAACCAATCATTTTGCAGCTGGTTAATTTTTATTGGTGGAGCATTATCACATGGTAGGGTTCCCATGCCCTATATAAATGCAGCTGTGCGGGTGTGCGTACAAGTGACCACTTGAGAAAAGAAGAGAGAAGAGGGCAGCATCAGATTGAGGCTGCAGCATCAGACCGCCACAGGGAGGGGAATGTAACAGCACTACAACTAACTACTGCACCCGCCAGACAGCAGTGTGAAGGAGCCGAAAGAAGAGAGGCAGCATTACCAGATATTGCAACCTTCCACATTTCCTCCTATCCAATAACCACAGGCTTCCCCTCCCTCCCACTGAACATCCGAAGGTCCCCTGCTCAACACAGATGGGCTCCCACCTGGTACCGGCAGGCTACCCCTCAATCCCACTCAGCACCCAAAGGTTCCCGCTTCACACCTCTGGCCCCCCGTTCTTCCCACAAGATGCTATATCATCCTGGATGGCCCTCCGCCGCCTTAAACTCAACATGGCTAAAATAGGGCTCCTCATACTTCCTCCCAAACCTGGCCCTACTACCTCCTTCCACATTACTGTTGGAACTACGATCATTCACCCAGTAGCCCAAGCACGCTGCCGAGGGGTCACACTCGACTCCTCTCTCACTTTCGCCCCTCACATTCAAAACATTTCTAAAACCTGTCGCTTTTTCCTCCGCAATATAACAAAGATACGCCCTTTCCTCTGTTGCTCGACTGCTAAAACTCTGACACAGGCCCTCATTCTCTCCCGTCTTGATTACTGTAACCTCCTGCTGTCCGGCCTTCCTGCCTCTCACCTGTCTCCCCTACAATCTATCCTAAACGCTGCTGCCAGAATCACTCTACTCTTTCCTAGATCTGTCTCAGCATCTCCCCTCATGAAATCCCTCTCCTGGCTTCCGATCAAATCCCGCATCTCACACTCCATTCTTCTCCTCACTTTTAAAGCTTTACACTCTTCTGCCCCTCCTTACATTTCAGCCCTAATTTCTCGTTATGCACCATCCCGGCTCTTGCGTTCTTCTCAAGGATATCTTCTTTCTACCCCCTTTGTATCTAAAGCCCTCTCCCGCCTTAAACCTTTTTCACTGACTGCCCCACACGTCTGGAATGCCTTCCCCTCAGTACCCGACTAGCACCCTCTCTATCCACCTTTAAGACCCACCTTAAGACACACTTGCTTAAAGAAGCATATGAATAGCACTGTGGAAATTCTGAACACATGAAACATAAAGCTTGACCCCCTGCAGACGCACTTACCAGAACTCCCTCCTACTGTCTCTGTACGTTCTCCCTACCTACCAATTAGACTGTAAGCTCCTCGGAGCAGGGACTCCTCTTCCTTAATGTTACTTTTATGTCTGAAGCACTTATTCCCATGATCGGTTATTTATATTATCTGTTATTTATTTGATTACCACATGTATTACTACTGTGAAGCGCTATGTACATTAATGGCGCTATATAAATAAAGACATACAATACAAGGTAACCACAGGCCCAATCCCATCCTCCTGCTCGTCAGCCACAGGCCCTAGCTACCCCAACACTGAAATCTGAATGATTTTTTTCGCAACAGGAGAATAGGGCTGTAAATCTTTGGCTACGCTACCCTACTTGCACGTGAGTCAGCCTTGCAGATGGATCTCAACTATTGTGTTGGCTTCCCTATTCGGCTTCATGCGGGCTGTCCTATCAACAGAAATGATAAGGGATGGCTGCAGGTTAAGCCGCAGCTGCAGCTTTGCTGCAAAAACCCAATTAATGGCAGCATAGGATTCCTCTGGAGCAATGCCACGACTAATTAAAACTGCTGATGAATATGTACTGGAGAACAAAGATTTTACTGTTGAAGAAGTGAATTGTATGGAACCCCACCAATGTACCTCAGATTAACACCTTCTACTGAGGCGGGGCCCGAGTCTTCCTATATATCTTACCTCTACACAACAGTAATGTTTATAACACAAAGGTATTTGAAATGTAATTATTGCTAGGCACCAAAATAGCAACATGATCGTCAAAAGTGAGGATCATTGAATACATACCAAATGCAATTAGATATAAACACTTCCCACAAGATCTCTCCTCGTGATCACGCGACCCTGTAAGCGCCTGTGGAAAGGTTCCGGCACACCCTTGGAGCTCTTAAATTCTGTATGAACGTAGCAGGTCTGTACTTCGCAAATATTTTCGTACCCTTTTACTTTGCTTGCGATGAGTATCCCCTCTGTCACTACACGTGCCTCCTGCAGCTGTCAGATGGATGCTCTGCTGAGGTCTACTTCCTTTAGCCAGCGTCCGCTAATGCGGGCGGATCGCTGACTGGGCTCTTCTTGGCTGTAATATAGTGCACGCGCATGCGCTGCCGTGCGTGCGTCAATTATAATTGGCTGTGTTAGCCAGACGTTTGTATACTTGGGCCACGCACATGCACGGCCGTGAGCGGTGGCGCGGCAGACCAGAGAAAATACAAGAAACTTGTATTTTCGCGCTGCTGCCACGCCGCGAGCCAATCACAGCGCAGCCTAACACTGTGATGTCAGAGTCACGCCCCCTAACTGCGCGCCTCACCGCTTGCGTTATAGCAACTAAAGGCGCACACCACATGCACGTGCAATGCCGGGCGCGCGCCCGCACGTGCTATATAACAAGTAATGCTTATAGTGCCGGCGACAGCGACAGCAAAACAAATGCAATGCTGCCGTCGCGTGCGCTTATAGTAAGCGCGACGTGACGGCGCAACGGCTTGGTCGCGATCGCTGGAAGTCATCTCAATTTGATTTTTCCAGCGACCGCAGCCTGAAGTCACCATCACCATAAGTGTAGCCTTAGGCTGCGGTCCCAGTAATCGGCGTGCGCTGTGCGTCTAAGCACCGTCCCTCAAGGGGGCTGGGCCCAGTACGCACCTTCCCGCTGAAGGTGCAGCCGCGCCGTACTGCCAGGTTTTTTTAAACTCAATGAAATTGAGTTTAGAACTTGCGACGGAGGCCGGCACTATAAGCATAGCTTGCGCCGGCGGTTCACCCAATGAAGGCGAACCAGCTGTGTGATGTGAGGTCATGGCCACGCCCCCACAAACCCCCCACCATGCCCCCTCCCATCGCAATCTCCGTCTCTCCCTGAAGGTGGCAGATCGCGGTTAGCGCTGTGCACGCGCAGCCCGGCCGGGCGCACGTGCCACAGTGCTGACTGGGACCGCAGCCTAAGATCTCTCAGGGTGTTGCAGCTTTTCCTCTGCATGCAATGCCAGAGACTCCAAGGGATCTCCTTCTTAGTCCAGCCTCTCCAGAGTCCAATCTCATTGGCTGAGGCCCTGCCCATCACAAGTCACATCCTCCTGCACCAGGAGTGGCTCCCAGCTGCAGCACAGCAAGCTGGGAGTTGTAGTTTCTTATTGCAGCCATGAGGCAGTGAATGTATCAGCTGCCCACACTTTCAAGGAGCTCTTAAGAGATCTTATTTACAAATTTTGACGAGTTAGCATTCCTGTATTAAAAGGAAAAAAGGCTAGCTGCATTAGTGAACATGTGCAGTCCAATGCGCATAGAAATCTGAAAGAGCCAACGCTCAAACCGGATACTGAGCCTTTACAAATGTCCCTTCCTGACACTATTACTCGTTTTAAATGGAAGTGTGAATAAGAGAAATATATGGCACATGAATTAACTAGACGAGCAATGGTCCATTCTGTTGGTCTTCAACAGGCTGGTGGTGCCATCGGTGAATGTTTTAGCAAGCGGCTGGCAGCACGCACTTTGCCAAAATCAAGCCAGATGCATGAAAAGTACCTACCAGAAATGTGTGCGGCTGATATTGAGCATATTATTGAATTAATTGAATCAACATTAGCAACCACCATTGATGACACCCCAGAAAGGCATGGTAATCCTGCTGTGGCCTATTTACTTTTGCAGACATAGCAGACGGCTGGGTGTAGCGCAGAGATGGAAGTATTAGAAACCGGCACTGCTGTTTCTATTGCAATACTCTTGCAAAAGGTGATTAACTAATATGCTGAAAATGGGACGGTGTTGCTTGCATTGCCAATAACTACAATGTTGCAATGACATAAAGGGGGCAAAATCAGACTTCAAAGCTTTTCCTTGACGTGACCCTTGCCACGTGTTAGCTGGTGTTTTGAAAAACGCTTTGAGTTCATGTGAAGTATTCAAGAGCGGTTGATTTTATTATGCATTCTGGCACCCGACGGAGTAAAACAGAAAGTAATACCACCGGTTACTCAGACACCATGGTTTGCCATTTTAGAGGCAGCTAGTGCTTTGCTAGCCATGTGGAAACCAGTCACTGTTTTTTTTACTACGTGATGATGCTTTTGGGAAAAACATGAGGGCCTTTAAGTGCATATTAAAAGTGAAGATAAGAGAAACACCATGTACGGTCTCTGAAATTCCATACAGAAAATATGATCCCAGTTATTAATGTGATATAAACTCTTGAATCTGAAAACACACACGTGCATCAAGTATTTACCATGGTAGGGGTCCAAGCAAAGCACCTATTGGAAAGTAAAGTGTGTAACACTTTAGGTGATTTTGGTCCTGCCCCGTGTGCTTTGCTAGAGTGTTGACCATCTGAGAAACGGCAGTTACAGGAGGATAGATTCAGATTATTTTATGATTCCATGAATAACAAATGGCAGGCAAAGCTTCAGTGTAACATCCCTTCTCCCATCAGGGCATTTGAGAGGAGAGTTTAGTCAGGATGATAAGAATTATGTTTTGTTTTTTTCAAGCGCTGATGGTCTGGAAAAGAATTTTCATCAGTACTTGGCAGAACCAAAACCAGAAAGCAATACAGTTCATTGTTATTGGAATGGAAAATGAAACTGTTGGTTGATTTGGCACAATGTGCTTTGAATATACTTGGTCTTCTAGTGTCCAGCTCTAACGTGGAATGAGCCTTCTCAGGAATTAAATATTTACAGCAAGTAAAGAGAGAGCTCAAATAGGAATCGCTCAAAAAGTATAGCATGGTGTACTACAACAAATCTGTTAACTAGACTCAGCTGTTATTTAAATCTTATGATGCGTACACCATATGATGACAGATTTCATTTACCGAAAATAAGTAACCCATTTTTCATAGCACAGTTATATATTGATATGAAAGATTGCACTGCTCATTTAACTCAGCAGCACTTTTAAGTACACTTTTAAGTACACTTTTAAGGTCTATTGAACACTGCATTCTTTCTTAATATGGAAGAATTAGTGGCACATTCAGAATGAGTGAGAAAAGCAATATTAAACTTTTTGGTCTTTTCTTGCTTTGATTCTTTCAAGGTTATGAAAGTATGTATCAATCAGAAAATCTGATTGGGGGGTGCAGTCGCGACGTCATAATGTAGCGACTTCACGTGACGATGCGTTGCCATGACAATGCACCATCACGTGATGCAGCGACAGCACATGGCAACGCGTCACGACGTGAGATCGCTGCGTCACCTGACGCCTCGATGCGGATGGAGAAGGGCTGCTCTCTTGCAGAGGCCCCGCTGTCTCACACGGCAATCAGTTTCATTGCAGGGGGGAAGGAGTACGGGGCCTCTGTAAGTGCGATAGCAATTCTTGGGGGTGCAAATGCACCCTTGCACCCACCCCCTGGTTGCGCTACTGGTATGTATACTATGGTTATGTATGGTTTGCCTTACCTCTTGATATGACATTTTATTGAAATGCTATTTTCTTATCTTGTATTGAAAATATCACTTGTGAGCACATTCACATGTCTCAGACAGGTTTGCAACCCTGCTTTTGACCATTATCTCTTAGCATACAGTGCTTCCACTACAGCAAGGGATTCTGGGAAATGACAAAATGACATGAATATTAGCACACTGTTATCTTTTCATGTTATCACTGTTCAGTGCATGTTTTGTATCACAGGTCACCTTTAGTTTTACTGAGTAAGCAGGGGATAAAAAAAAAGTTTAGCTGCTGTAAATGTTCTAAGATTACTATTTACACCCTGTATATAGGGTTGTCAGGTGTCCAGTATTGGATCAGACCGTCCTGTATTTGGACACTCTATCCAGTATAAAATTTGATGTAATAATGCACATGTATGTGTCCAGTATTACCGCTCTGGATTGAACAGGGCTGTTGCTAGGGGGCTGGGCAGCTTCCTCCATCCTGATTGGCTGCTACTGGGTAATGCAGTCAATCAGGAGGAGTCAGGAGCCTGGGGGTACAGCCATGGAGAGGAGGAAACAACGTGGAGCGGGGAACAGAGAGGTGTGTGTCTCAAGTGTGTGCCTCAAGAGTGTGTGTGTGTGTGTGTGTGTGTGTGTGTGTGTGTGTGTGTGTGTGTGTGTGTGTGTCTTGAACACATTGCACTTTTCATCAGTGTCCAGTATGTTTGGAGAAGCCACCTGGCAACCTACCTGTATATGAGGATGATTTGGTCTAAATTGATTGTTCACTGAGCAATTTCTTATCCCTGCAGTTATATGAAAGTACTGTATGCATTGCTCCTTTAACAGAGCAATCCTTTTTAAACTTAAGGTTAAACAAACAAGGCATTTTTTCTTAATAAGCAAAAATGTGTGACTCATTTAGGATTTCAGCAACTGCTGATACGGCTCTTTCAGGGTTATGACAGTATGTAAAGTCCTGGCAATGTCTGTGCTTATGTTCTGCTATACCTAGGATATTTAGTTCATGTTAAAGCAGTAATTCGGGTTTCATTTTATTTTTTTCATTACAGGATTGAAGGACAGGGTTCATTTCAGCTCTGGGGACCCCCTGCTTCCAGAGATACTTACCTCCATGGGGGGTTTTGGTATCTCTGGAAATTAAATGTCTAAGTCAGGGGTGACCCCGCGGTGCCATATGATGCCGGTTGCCATGTAGACACGTCGCTGGAACTCCAGGTCAGTTAAAAGTTACAGAGGCCTCTCGCAATCCCCGGCATTTATTTTAAATGCCTTTGGGGAAGTGCAGGGCCTGTGTAACTGCCGCGCCCCCCCCAGAAAATCTCACGCCTCCCACTTTGTGCACCCCTGGTCTAGCTCATGCAGGCTAATAGGAAGCTGGAATGGATAATGTCACAGCTTCCTACTGGCCCGTTGACACGGGACATTTAAGCCACCATTTCGTTAGGCACACAGTTCCCTGGCTGCAGAGATACCGGCAATTCCTACAGAGGTAAGTATCTCTGGAAGCAGGGGGTCCCCGGAGCTGAAAAGAACATAGTCCTGTAATTAAAAAAAAAATCCTGTATTGCTGCTTTTAGATTTGCTGCACAACATGCTAACATTGCATGATAAAAAACAATAAGACCATACACTACTTGATATTAAAAAAATGCATGTCAATGTAACCCCTTTGTAAGTGCTGGCAGCTGACACACATACACTGCCCCTTGGCTGAAATAGAAAACAACAACCCCAGCTTGCTGTGCTGCAGTAGGAAGCCACTTCTGGTACAGAGGATGTGACTTGTAATGGACAGAGCCTCAGCCAATGAGATTGGACTCGGGAGAGGCGGGGCAAAGGAAGGAGCTCTCTAGGAGACAGAGAGAGACAGAAAGACTGACTGACTGACAAATAACAGACCTGACATGGTTAAATCCACAGTTAATAAGAGCTCTAACATTGTGCTGGCACCAAGTCACAGGCCTTGATACCCAAGATTGAGTGGCTTCAGCATCAGACATTCCCATACACTCGAGCAGCGTTTAATGGGGAGTGTTATGATACCATTGTTATGCAAATGTATATAGTGATCATAATGTAACATGGTGTCCATTGCTATTTTCTTTATAAATACTATTATACCATAAAACCTACTGTAGTTGTCTGACTTAAAGCCACATGTGACATATCCCATAGAGAAAGAGAACTTAGGCCCCCACCTCAACAGCTCGTGTTAGGCATTTAAGAGGGGTTACATACTGTAAGTAACAGTATCTGTGTATGATGCCATATTGGCTGATATCTATGCCAATAACAATTGATGTTTTGTTTTAAAAAAAAAATGTAAACACAAATTATAAACACCGTTGTTTGCAACTTATTCTTGGTAAATGAAAACACTGTTGAAAATTGTTTAAGAAATCTTTAAAATAAACACCGGAAACTGAAATCCCTAATTATAATTAGCAAAAATGTACAATTAAAGAAGGATTGCAATGGAAAGTCAAATCATAGTGAAAATAATGGAATGCCGATTGCGAAGTAAAAAACCCTGCAATGAAATATACATTTCCTGTACTTAAAATTCACCACAAGAAAGCAAAAAGGCACAAGGGATCATTTTACAATAATTCTAATGAGCAGAGAAAAATGGACCAAAAAGTACATTCATAACAACAAGATTGGAAAAGAGAATATAGTGGGAGGCAGGCAGGCAGGCAAATTATTGGGGATAAGGCAAAGCAGACGTATTGAACAAATGATTTGCCTCTGACTATACCAAGGAGGAACTCACTGCAAAAATATTACATCAAGAGGAAGCCACAATCTCAACATTTGGTTAACACACGGAGAAGTTCTAAAGCTGCTCAATTAAAATAAAGGTAAATAAAGCACCTGGCCCCGATGGCATGCACTCACGGGTTCATAAGGAGCTAAGTTCAGCTGTAGCCAGACTGTTTTATATTTAATAGTCAAAGACTCCATTTCTACAGGCTCAGTGCCATAATGTTGGCATAAAGCAGATGTGGTGCATATATTAAAGGGAGCCTGACCGACATCAATAGTGGGGAAGCTACAGTACTTGAAGATTTTTGAAGAAATAGTAAATCTTCATGGACTTATGAGGGACTGATCATTCCATACTAACCTTATTAGTCTCGTTGCAGAGGTAAGTATAGCCAGAGATTAAACCAGTTATGGTGGGTAAAAATAAAATTGACAAAAACCCTCCACCACACAGCATACAGCAAATAAAGCCTTTGCAAAATCTAAGTAGATCACATCAACTACATTGCCTAGGTCCAAATTCCTACTTAGCTCCTGTGAGCATATTCACATGTCTCAGACATGCAACTCTGCTTTTACACATTATTTCTTAGCATACAATGCTTCCACTGCAGCCAAGGATTCTGGGTAATGACATGCAAATGAGCACTCATAGTGTGTCACTAATTACTTGTCCATTTTAACATGAGCCATGTTAAAATTGACATGTAAAAAGTGATATACTGCGAGTGCTCATTTGCATGTCATTACTCAGAATCCCTCACTGCAGTGGAAGCAGTGTATGCTAAGAGAGAATGGGGAAAGACAGGGCTGCAGACCTGTCTGAGACATGCTAATGTACCCACAGGAGCTAAGTAGGACTTTGGACCTATGCAATGTAGTTGATGTGATCTACAGTACTTAGATTTTGCAAAGGCTTTTGATACTGTGCCACACAAGAGTTACAAAAAAGTGTACAAAACCAGGCTTTCACATCATCACTGATGAGTGGCACAGAAGAGAACGAGGCCTCTTCTGTTCTTCAGCTGGCACACGACCGCCCCCAGAAAATTAACAGAAAGCCTATGGCACAGTCACTATGACATGGGGTCCCTGAAGTGCCAGACTCCATGATATGGTGGCTATGTCATGAGACATCCAAAGGGTTAAATCTTCCTCACTAACAATATATTTCAAATGTCAGCGATGTAAATAACAAGATTCTTAGATATAATATAGCTGCAAGAAGATAATTTTTATAACTAATGGGCATGCCTCAAACACATTCTTCCTAGTCATCAATTATGCTAGCCTGACACCCTTGATTAAATGACTTGTGAAAAGAGTTGTGGAGATAACGTACAGCCAGGAAATAGAAATGACTTTGCTGGCAAAGATTTGCATGCTATAGGTAAGCCATCTAGTCAAAAGCAAGGTCATGAAGAAGGGAAATCCATTATTGATAAACTACAGTAGATTTCCATTTCACCATGCATGGGAAGGTGTTTAATAATAGTACTCCAGCTGAAAGAGATTAAGCTGCTTTTACTTTTATTAATGTCTCTTTTATATGGTCTTTGACAATAACATCAAAAAAACATTAACTATCGCATTGAGAAATATGTATAGTAGCTGCTTTCTATCTGTAGTTTAAAGATTCCCAGCGAGGGCACCATCTTCAATAATTGTAAGTTATTTTAACATTTTTAATGTTGTGATTTGAATCCATGTTGACTATGACTACACACTTCCATCACTCCCCATCTGATCAACCGTAAACTGGTACTAATACCTGCAAACGTGGCATAGCTTCTTCTGCAGAACGAAAATGCTAACATTAAAAGAAACTTGTATAAATGGAGTGTCATATAAATGAATAACTGTCGTAAGGTCAGTGAAACATCACAAGAAAGTACATTCAGTGGTGCACTCCAAGGCTTCGCTGACGAAGCTCTGCCTGGAGAGAAACGCATAGGGCGTAGTGACGCGTAGGGCACGGTGACGTCACACACGTGGTGCATGCAGATCCAGTCTGCTGCTGTGCGAAGAGCTCTCTGCCTCTAGACCTCCAGATGCTACATTGTAGCTAAGTATACCGCTGTTATACATACATACTGCCACTAATGTTGCTTGTAGGATAACTTTGATCATGAGTATATGGTAAACCTATGCAGTGATGTTAGAGCTGCGCTGTTTAAAGAAACAGCATTTATATTGTAGTTTAGACAATTTCTGTGTTATCCCACTATACATACTGAGCACGTTGTCTAATAACTTGCAGCATCAATTATACCAATCCAGTAAACAATTCAAAACAAAAACGTGATGCTGCGGGAAAAAGTAAAGGCAGAAAGCTGCAGTTTTTGATCATAGAGTCTCCTATATGATATATGTTATCAGTGTTCAATCTATGTATAGGACACAGAGCTAATGTCATGCAGCTCATCTGATCTATGGTGCAGCATTATCAATCACTATGGGGCTAAGTGCCGATAAAAAAAATCACCGTCTTGTTTAAATTGCTATTTTTTTACAATGTTGCTATCACGGTATGCACAAAGCCCCGAATACCTGTGATAGCAAAATTTGTAAAAATGGTGAGTAACCGGTGGAGTGATGATCGTCTCTCTGAAAACAAGGAAATGGCGCGTTGTGATAAAAAAAAAGAAGTTTTTTTCCCATTGTGCGCTAATCTCGCTAGACAACCAATTTGTCGAGAGGTCTATTTAAATGGTCTATTTATTGTAATCTTTCTCTGTGTTGTTGGGAGTGAGTAAGAGACAGACAGAGCTAGGAGTTTGGAGGATTTGGAATTGCTAGAATTGTTGTGGCTTTTGATAGGTTTGTCTTCTGTTGTTTTGTTTGCTTTACTATTTTATTGTCTTGTGAGTTTGAAAGTTTTTTGTTAGTGTGTCATTTATTTTATTTCTCTGTTATTTGTGAGTGTTTGAGGTATGGACGGGAGGAGTGGGAGTCGGGAGTGATGGTGGGGTGACTGGTGTAGTGAGTGGTGGTGCTGAGGTGAGTGGTGTATGTGTGAGTAAGTGTGGGAGTAAGGGGAGTGAGGGTGGGATGAGTGGTGTTCATGTGAGTAGGCATGGGAGAGCATGTGGGAGTCAGGGGAGTGATGGTGGTGTGACTGGTGGGGTGAGTGGAGGTGGGGAGAGTGCAATGCTCCTACAGTCTTTTCCATTAGAAGCAGGGGAGTCAAGTCAGCAGCAGCAGAGCTCAGTGGTTGCAGCTGGCCATCCACGTAGGAAGCGTATAGAAACTACAAGAAATATGCGTTTCATCCATGAGGAGAACAGAGTCCTTGTGACTGCTATATTGGAGCGTTATGACTGGCTGTATGGGCACTTAGTAGGTAAGAAAATCATTACCAATTAGTGTCCCAATAATGATTGCCATCTATTAGCTAACATTTCTGCATTCACATTGAACTAACATTTATATATAAATGTCCTTGTTTATATATATTGTGACAGAGTCACTAACTCAGTAGGCTGGAATAGTGAATGGAGAGACGCTGCAGCCAGTTCACAGAGTGTTAATCTCCTCAGACAGAAAGAAGCACACCTGCAGCCTAATTAAACAGGGGCTGAACTATCAGTGAAACAAGTGCTTTAAAAAGCAGGAAGTTGCTCACACAAGGTGAGCTTGTTTTTCCACAGGAAGGTGGAGAGAACTCTCCCGGCTGGGAAGCCGTTGCTGTTGCTCTGGTCCCCAGTCCTGCGAGGAGCTAGGCTGCTGGGACCAGCTGGGACCCCAACCCAGGATAAAGATACATATTGCTGCGAGGCTGGACATGGCCTGCTCCCCGGAACCGTGTTCCTGTTTGCTGTTTGGAGCTGAAACAGATAAGACTTTATTCTTATTATGCTTATTGGTTATCGTTTGTGTAGCATGTTTTGGGCATGACCAGATTAGCTGGCTGTCCTGTTAGTAAGGGCTCAAGAAGTGAGTTAGTGTCCCTAACGGGACTAGGCTTTAATTTGCAAGAAAGTAGTTTCTTAAAGGGACAGTGCACCCGTACTTATTTTGGTTGTGGCTAATAAACCACTAGTGTTTAAAGTTTCCCATCGTGTCAAGCGTCTTACTGACCCCGCCGCGAGGCCGTCCTGCCACAGGTGGTGTCAGAAGTGGGATGTTACGCCTCTGGGGGTCAGTAGATGAAGATGTGTTGAGACACTGAACTCAAGCGGAAAAAAAAAATGATTTTTTTCTGAAGCATGGAAGTTACAGCTAGCAAGCGCTGAGTGTAAATTTTGCCCCGTCGGGTACGAAAGGATTGCTGTGTAAAGCTAATGCCTTTTGCTGAAGTGAGTGAATTTGCAGCTAGCAAGTGCTGTGAGCAAAGTTTGCCCTGTCTGGTAAAAAAGAAAGTGAAAATGAATTTTGGCAAAGATGTTGCCCTAAGAAGAACCCAGAAGGTTCAAAGATTGTAAAGCTCATACAAGTTACGTGTGTTGTGCAAAGTCTGCCTCGTCGGGTGTGAAGAAAACAAAAAAAAAATCCGGGGTTTTAAAATGGCCGCCGTCATGTGTCAGTTTTGCAATGTACATAACCATACAAAACAGTGTCCCTTCAGGCCATACGATGATGATGATGATGACGACTCATATGTGGCCCCTGGAGGAGAGCTGTACCCACAGATGAATTTAGTATGCTGGGCCTGTCATAAAGTAGGTCACATGGAAGATGTGTGCCCCAAAATTTTCAAAGACAAACAGCTGCAAAAGCAGGCAACGCCCTATGAGTGCAAGCAAGATGTGGAAGCTGATACCAGTGAGCGTGTGCCCAGTACCACTGATATCTCTGGAGCTAATAAAGTAAAAAGAAAGAAGAAAAAGAAAACTGTTCTTCAAATCACAGGGGAAGTGACCAAGCCACTTGAACCTGCGCTGTCAGAAAGGCGCCGAGATGTGCTGCAGACCGGAGTGACCGGCAGAATTGTCACAGGAACGGTGGCAAAGGAAAAGGAGGAGCAAAGGGAAGCTAAATCCTTGATCCAGGGAAAAGAGGCCTTAATTTCTGCACTCCAAACTGCAAAGCGTGATTATGATGTCTTGCAGGAACAATTGAATAGGGAGCGAGAAGCTAATGCCGAGGTACAGAGGTGTATACTCCCAGTTATACAAGAGTATGCGGCTTTAAAGAAAACAGAGCATCTCTTACGGAGTGAGTTGGAGGAGCTGACGACAAGTTTGGATAAGGCCAACACCGCAATTGCTAACATGGAATCAGAGAGAACAAGTCCTGACTGGAGACTATGCTATGAGATGTCCCAGAGAGATGTGCAAAACTTCATCAAAGACTTAGAAGTTTCTCACCAAGAAGATAGCACGCTCAAAACAGAGCTGGAGCTCTCACGCCAGGAGGGCCACAGTCTAAACACAGAGCTGGGTATGTTGAAGGAAACCCATGAGAATGCCCTGAGGGATTTAGAGACTGTAAGGAAGGAGAATGTAAGTCTGACGCAGAAAAATTCAGACTTGACTGATCAAATCAGTAAAGGTGATAAGAAGCTCCACCAAGCAGGAAAAGTGGAGAAGCAATTGATCCAGGAAAAGCTAGAGGTGCAGGAAGCACTGCAGAATACAGAGAGGATGCAACGTGTCTCCCTGCAGCAGCACACACAGGCAATGCACTTATGGCAGAGCCAGCTGCAAGAGCTACATGCAAGTCTGCAAGCAGCCAAGGAGAAGCAGCGAGGGCTACAGGAACGGCTGAGTACCCAGTATGTCCCCACAGAACCGCATGAGGAACTGAGGGCCACGCTGTACGTCACAAGAGCATCGCTAGGGGCAGAGCTGGGTACTTTGAAGAAAGCCAATGAAACGGTCCTAAGGGATATAGAGACTGTGAAAATGGAGAATATAAACCTGAAGGAAGAGGTTTTTAACCTGACTGGTCTGGTCAGTGATGGGACTGAGAAGCTTCACCAAGCGCAGAAAGTGAAGACGCAATTGGCGCAAGAAAAAAATGAAGTACAGGCTGCTCTGCAGAATGCAGAGAAAATGCTGGAAAAAGAATGCCTCGCCATGGAGCAGCTGAAGATCACGTTGAGCGCCACAAGAGCATCGCTGGAGGCGGAGCTTAGAAGCCAGGTGACTCTGTGTGAGAGGGAACATGAGAAGGTCCAAAGACTGGAGCAAGAGCTGGAGAAGCAGAGAGGCAACTCCATCTCCATGAGTCAGTATGCCAAGGAGAAAGAAGCCTGGAAGACAGAAGCAACAGCGATACTGGCGACAAGAACTGCAGAGCTCAAAAAGATGGAGGAGGCTTTGATACAAACCCAGAGTAAGCACCGGGAAGAGGTGAAGGCCCTGAGAGGGGACTGGCAGCATCAGATTGAAGAGCTGCAAACGCAGGTTGCTGAGCGCAAGATACAGCTCGCCGAGCGGGAGAAGGTGACCGTCCGACAGGTGGCTTGCCTGATGTTGCACCATGAAACCGAGATGGCTGATATCCACAAGCGGCTGGACTACACGACCAATGAGGGGGCCCGGCTACAGATGGAGCTAGACAAGGTCCGGGAGGAGCACCAGCAGCTGCAGGTCCAGAATAAAGAAAGAGAGACAGATTTAAGCCTTGCTCTGAGTCTGCTAGGAGACGTGGAATCGCGACTCAATTCTAACGAAGATGAACTAGCAGCCGCACTGAGTGAAAGAAGAAAGGCAGAAGGACTGCTTCAAGACCTGAGGAAGGACCTGGAGTCTGAGTGTGCTGGCCGGAAGATGGCGGAGAAACAAAAGTGTGACCTGGTCAAGGAGCTTGAGGTTCTGAAGACTGAGCGGGACGCTGCGTTGGACTCTACGGCTGACCAGCAGGAGGTTTCTCAGATGAAGCTGGAGGAAAAGCTTGCAACCCCAAGACAGACGTTTGGGTTACTGAAGCAGTCCAAGGAAAAGGTGGCGGTAGAGATAAAACAAGGGAGGCACTCCAGGAAGCATGACCGTGATACTGTTGCAGAACTACAGTCTACTTTCCACAAGGCACGGAATGCGAAGGCCAAATTGCGATGCACTAGCACAGTAAGAATCCAATCAAACTACAGTGCCCAGGGGACACAAAGTGGATTCCTTGCTATGAGGGCAGCCACTGTGAAGAGACAGCCACGAATGAGACGGAAGTGTGCCCGTGATCATAAGGGGAGAAAGACCGCACAGATGGTCCAGCAAATCTCCCAACAGAGTAAGTTAAAGAGTCAAGACAGAAAGGCCCAAGCCTATGAGTCTGCTGACCGTAAAAGAGAGGTGCCATGGGGTGTACTTCGGGTTAAAAGGAATCCCGACCAAGTTGAAGTACTGAAGATAAATGGTGTGGAACCCAACACTGAAGGTACACTGAGAAAGAAAGGTCCAAAAGAGAAGGCCAAACAGTCACTGGGGGGTGTATGCAATGAGCTGACCGAGGTCAATGCTCTTCTACAGGATAAGGGAGACTCTGAGCACAAGAGGACAAGGACAACAATGCATCTTCAGGATTTGCAGATCAAGGTCACAGCGTGGCGTAGAGTCCTGGGAGAGAAAGCTAATAGACAGCAGGATGCTCAGGAACCTTGTCAAGAAGAGACACAACAAAAGCGGAGCATCAACCTTAAACTGAAACTGGCACAAGACAAAGAGATAGGGAGGTACCAGTCTTCAGACACAGGTAGCCTGGTAATTACCCCAAAAAGAAAATGCCTAAATTGGAAGGCAAGAAAAAAAAAGGGGGAGGGAAGGGCCGACGTCAGACATTTTCGACGAAGATGCTGGTGCACGGGAATGGTGCACGGGCTGCTCCACATGACAATGTTTCGCTGGGGAGAGGGATATGTGACAGAGTCACAAACTCAGTAGGCTGGAATAGTGAATGGAGAGACGCTGCAGCCAGTTCTCGGAGTGTTAATCTCCTCAGACAGAAAGAAGCACACCTGCAGCCTAATTAAACAGGGGCTGAACTATCAGTGAAACAAGTGCTTTAAAAAGCAGGAAGTTGCTCACACAAGGTGAGCTTGTTTTTCCACAGGTGGAGAGAACTCTCCCGGCTGGGAAGCCGTTGCTGTTGCTCTGGTCCCCAGTCCTGCGAGGAGCTAGGCTGCTGGGACCAGCTGGGACCCCAACCCAGGATAAATATACATATTGCTGCGAGGCAGGACATAGCCTGCTCCCTGGAACCGTGTTCCTGTTTGCTGTTTGGAGCTGAAACAGATAAGACTTTATTCTTATTATGCTTATTGGTTATCGTTTGTGTAGCATGTTTTGGGCATGACCAGATTAGCTGGCTGTCCTGTTAGTAAGGGCTCAAGAAGTGAGTTAGTGTCCCTAACGGACTAGGCTTTAATTTGCAAGAAAGTAGTTTCTTAAAGGGACAGTGCACCCGTACTTATTTTGGTTGTGGCTAATAAACCACTAGTGTTTAAAGTTTCCCATCGTGTCAAGCGTCTTACTGACCCCGCCGTGAGGCCGTCCTGCCACAATATACATGCTATCATTGAGTGTTGGCAACCAGATTACAATTAGAGGAATTGTACAATTGTATGTAAATATTATATGTCCTGATATACATAATTTGCTAAGTATGCGTGTAGAGGGAGAGGGGGGTTGGCCCGGTATTAAAGGGGTTGCACCCCATATGACCCCCCCTGACCTCACCAGGGAGGCAAGGGGTTAACTGGACTGCGGTCCAGGAATGTGGCTTACACCTTGTCATGTCAGGAAACTGTATGTTCCCCTATTCCCCATGTTTCACTATAATGTCAGTGTCTGCACCACAATGGGGATTTAGTGACAAACTGTGATTTATTTTACAGTGGAGAATTTTGTGTTAAAGTATGAAACGGTTTAAGTGGTATTTGTGTATCTCCGGTTCTGAAGGTCGCAGCAGGCTGAAACTTGGATCATATGATGTCCAGTTCCGGCATTAAGATCTGGAAAGTTTGGACCTGCTGGACCTAACGGAACCGGATATTTTAATATGTCTGTGTTTAAACTTTAATATTGTATTCCAAGGCGGGGATAAAAACCCGCGCAGAGTCCTACACACAAAGGAATGCAAATGGTCAGGGGGGCGACCCAAAGTCTAGGAACCAAGTACTGATCAAAAGACTCTGCCACTCTAACTGTTTACCTGAGGGCGGAAAGCATCAAACTGGAGTGGTTTGTAAGTGTTATATCTACACCTACAAACAATGAAGATCCTGCCAGATACTTCATCTGGTAGACTGGTCATCACCCCTGATTTAATTATGGGGCTACAGAAATAAGACCCTCAGAGTCCCAGTATGCATGGGCTAACTAGCTGGGGGGGCATGGGTTAAACTGTGTTTCCACGTTAGGGATTGGATACCGATAATTGTTCACCAATAGTCTGTATTCAATGTTAAGAATAGGGTTACAAAGGTATATAAACTGTGTCAACCCTACAGTTCTTGTTCTTCTGATTTCATCTTGAATGTCACCTAATTGCTGGAGAATTGCTAGCTGATACTTCTCCATTCCCCAACCCTAAGTAAGTGTTACCTTCTTGCCTGTTAATTGTACTATATTGCTGTGTTCACCTTTTTAAGGAATAAATATATTTTATTATATCTATGCCTCGTTCAGTTCAACCCAGATATTTGGCGTTTGTTATATCTTGTCATAAGTTACCGTGACAATGCGTCAAAATGTTGATAATCTTGATGTGCTACAGATACTCACTGGCAAACAGCATGTCAAATAAATGTTACACATGTTCACACATTTGTTCTACATTTTGTTTTATTATAAGATATGTACATGAACAAAGTTGTTTTGTTGTATATCTAAAGGCAAGACAACATACAAGGTCAAAAAGGAATTGTGGGAAGAGATTAGAGTGGCTGTGTCGGTCTGTGGAAATTAGGTCAGAACTCATGACAACTGCAGGAAAAGATTTTATGATATTAAAAGAAAATTGAAGGCTAAATTGCAAAGCAAATATTTACATGCTTGAGGCACTGGTGGAGGACCTCCTGCTCCCAATCTAAAGCTGACTCCGTTGAAGGAGCAGCTGAGTGCAAGATTCGAGCCCCTCATGGTTGAAGGATTGGCTGGGGATAGGGATATTGGCGTGTACGACTACCCGTTTTTCCCAGGTCAGTACTTTTAAATGAGTAAACGTTTTCACTTGATATTTGGCAAAATCATTATGAAAAATACACTATCATTACTGGTCAATAATTAGTATTCTGTTAGGATGTCATGAGTTAATAGTCGATGCAATCAGAATACTAGTTGTTACATGCAATTCATTATGTGAGTCTACATAAACTCTATTACACATCCCTTCATACATATCTGCATTCACACAGTATGTAGTAGTATTACCATTGTGTTTGTAAGTAGGTCATGGATTTAAACTAAAAACATTCTTGATATGTAGCAGACAGCTGCTGCTGATCACAGTTAAACTCTCACATATACAAAGAGTGGAATTAATTATATAGTCTTATTAACTCATATTACAGGTAATGTTATGTTAACATACTTGCTCTTATTAACAACCATCTTCTCCACTCTACATAGTGGCCCCTGCATCACAGGTCGGAACACAGATGGCAGCCCCTTTATCCCAGGTGTCATCCCCATTAACTGAAGGTGAGGCCATCAATTTCTAAGAATATTGTGTGGCACCTTCTGTGCCACAAGTACAGATTCATATGACCATGGGACAGTTGCAGGTGTGACTGACATCGACAGAGTTGTTATCTCCACAACAATTATACATCTGATGTTGCAATCACCTATAAATTGTGTTGTTGAGGCATCAAATCATGGAATATTTGTGTGTCTCCCAAGTAATGATGTTGGTCTGCTGCATGGCAGACTCAATAGGTACTGTGTCAATGGCCTCAAATTAGTCATGCACAATAGTCCAGCAGACATTTCATTTTTTAGGAGTCTGAGGTCATCATTGAAGTTGTTAGTGAGAATTACATCAGCAAACATTGTAACGACGGAACTATGTGACTGGTAGTTTTTCTGTGCCAGTCTATTAATGTTGTCCTTATTTATTTACAACAGATATCCCATCTCCAGGAATAATATCTGGATTGTCTGATTCACCGTCTTTATCCTTGCTTACGGATCAGGATAGTCCAGGATTAAGACATGCCCAACCTGCTCGTGACCATCGTGATCGTGCCCAACCAGCTCGTACCCACCAGGAGCATTTGGCATCGATCGAGCTATCAAAAGAGCGTTTATTGGAATTCCAATTATCCCGTCATCAAAAATTGCTGGGGGTTCATGAACAAATGGTTGCGGAAATACGCAATATGAAAGACATTTTGATAATGACTAGTTCAGAATTTAAAATACATAATAGCTCTATGCAATCTACTGTATAGCTGGAAGCTTAATCAAACAAAACAATCTTTGTGCCTCAGCACTTGCGTCTGCAGTACACTCTCCTGCCTCCTCATCTCTACATTCATTTGGTTTAGGAATATTATCTCCGGATCCATCTACTGTATTGTACAGTCTACGCCACCAGTAATTGAATCATCTCCGCCAACAGTAATTGAATCGTCTCTGCCACCATTCATTGAATCATCTATGCCACCAGTAATTCAATCATCTCTGCCACCAGCCTTTGCACAGTTACCTGCAAAAAGGAAAAGATTTGTAGCACATAAGCAACAACTCGTGAGACAATACTTGTGCCCTATTTCGTCTACCTGGAAAAAGATGATTAAAACACAACCTATGAAGGCAAGTGGAAACGTATCTGCTGCACCTTTGGTACACCGACCTCCAGGAATGATACCAGGCCTCAGTGCACCCTTGGTACAACAAGCTCCAGGATAATACCAGGCCTCAGTGCACCCTTGGTACACCTACCTCCAGGAATAAGAAAACGCTGATAAAGGTGGCGCTATTGTCGTTATGCACAAAAATGACTACTACTGCACCGACACACTTTATTCGAGCAAATACCCAGTATGTACCTGGCAGATACCTGGAATGCGCCGCTCCTCACCTCTGACAAGCCCCGTTGCGTTTGCCTTCCCAGCCTGGGTTCATGCCTGGCTGAAGGGCGGCTTATCTGTTAAATGATAATGATTAGGATTTAATAGGCTGCAATGCTTCGCATGTCTACCAGATGGCATACATTTATGAATAGTAATGCAGTATATATATATATACTGTGCAGTATTGCAGCCAACGGGAATAAAATGCTTCAATCCCTGCCTTGAAAATACCTCAATGCACTCGGGCAGAAAACAGTCACAAACCTCAATACACCCGGGTATACCCGAATTCGTGGGACTAGCCGAGCTCGAATAAAGTGTGTCGCCAGTGTATAATGAGGCCATAAAACAACTAAGTGATTCCCAATCTTACTGTAGGCTGTATAATGATCCTACAAATATGTACCTCTTGGAGCTCCACAGATTGGTGGAACTGGGTGTCACGGTAACTTATGACAAGATATAATATACACCAAAAATACCTGGGTTAAACTGAACACGACTAGATATGATAAACTATAATTTATTCCTTGAAAAAGGTGAACACACGAGATATACAAATAACAGACAAAATATGCACTTACTTAGAATTGGAATGATGAAATAATCACGAATCTTGATTAGCAGTTCATACAGCAATCTCAGAATGACACAAAAGACACTGGGCATAGACTGAGCCCTGTTTAAATACAATTTTCAGCCCTATACACTGGCGACACACTTTATTCGAGCTCGGCTAGTCCCACGAATTCGGGTATACCCGGGTGTATTGAGGTTTGTGACTGTTTTCTGCCCGAGTGCATTGAGTTATTTTCCGGCAGGGATTGAAACATTTTATTCCCGTTGGCTGCAATACTGCACAGTACATATATATATACTGCATTACAATTCATGAATTTATGCCATCTGGTAGACACGCGAAGCATTGCAGCCTATTAAATCCTAATCATTATCATTTAACAGATCAGCCGCCCATCAGCCAGGCATGAACCCAGGCTGGGAAGGCAAATGCAACGGGGCTTGTCAGAGGTGAGGAGCGGCGCATTCCAGGTATCTGCCAGGTACATACCGGGTATTTGCTCGAATAAAGTGTGTCGGTGCAGTACCTTAACCTTAAGGCGCCTAGCTGGCTAGTGGAGTCATTTGAAGTAGAATCTTCCTCCACTGCAAGTGTGAACTATGACACTTACAAACCACTCAGCCCCTTTGTTCTTGGCCCTAGTGTATAAAATCAGGGTGGTTAACCTTTGATCAGAGGGCTTATGATAAACCATCTGCCTGCCCCCCTGACCTATTAGCATAGCAGATGGGCTCTGCGTTCTCATATAAGACCCAAAATACCATTCACAGTTTAATATCTTCACATATTAATATAAGTGGTTCTGTTGGGTCCAGTGGGCTGATATTTGCCAGCTTTTGTTACCGGAACTGTATCTCCATTGTGGCCAAATCTCAGCCTGCTACAACCCCCAAAACCAGAGATACACAAATGCAGGTTAAAACATTTTTGAAATACAGGATTCTTTCCTTTAAAAATGAATCTCTGCTTTTCACTCTTTCCCCATTGAAATCAACGGGTACCGCCGCCATAGCGTTGAATGGCGGGGCTCCGCCATTGAAGTCAATGGGGTTCCCCGCCATAGACTTTCAATGGGGAAGACGCCGCCATTGAAGTCTATGGAAAAACCCACAAATCTTTACATTTGCCACATGCCACCCAAGTCCCAGCCCTCTGGTCCTTCCAGAACCGGAGATATGGACTACACTTTTCACCATTTCGGACTTAGCCGTTTTCACGCCACGCGGCTTTTCCCCACTGGAATCAATGGCCGGCGCCGCCATAGACAATGCATGGGCGCACGCCGCCATTGGATTCAATGGGACCTCCGCTCCACCACTAAAGTCAATGACACGACCCTCTTTCTCCGCTCGACCCTTTACGGGGGTCCCTCATTCCTGGACCCGGTGGGGGTCGTGTGTGAGGGTTCCTAGGGGCTAGGGGCAACAAGAATTTTATTCCCAGGTGCCCTAGAACCTAAGATTCCCACGCCAATTGTCATTGAACTTGACCCAAGTGATAAAGCTCTTTTCAAAGACATTGTATCCGCTTTTGCGGTCTGCGATTTGGATGGCTGCCAATCTGTTCCTGGAGGCCGACGTCGAGGAATCCCCATTGAAGTCAATGGCCCCATTGACTTACAATGGGAAACCGCCGCTCCTCCTCTCCGCTCCACCTGCTGGTCGTCGTTGGAAACAGGTCCAAAACCGCTACTTCTGCCATTGAAATACATGGAGCCCCAATGGCGACCTATGGGACTCTGCAAAATGGTGCCTGAAAAGGTGGGAACATGGAACAAAGAGCTATAAACACTAAGTTAACCTTAACCCTTTCCCTCCCGCATTAATCCCAGTGTGTTTGTTGGTGCAAATACTGGAACAGAAATAATACATTTTTACAGGGGAATATACATTAGGATGCTGAAGCAATGTAAAAACACATTACTGGCCCACAGTCCAGTTAACCCCTTGCTTCCCAGGTGAGAGTAGGGGGTGGCCAAATGGGGTGTAACCCCTTTAATCCCGGGCAAAATCCCCTCTCCCATTACACTGGGCAGGGAATTGCGGGTGTTATCTGAAAAAGAGTCACTGTTTCTATATAATTCTCATCCCATTGTGCCTATTTTTCACCATCTCCCAAAGACCCACAAGTCTCTGGTCTGCCCTCCTGGCAGGCCTATCATTTCGAGCATTGGATCTTTGGGAGATGGTGTATCTAGGTTCGTGGATTTTTATTTACAACCTCTGGTTAAAGCTCTCCCTTCCTACTTAAGAGACTCTTCACAATTGTTACCCCTTATTAAAGATATTTCCTGGTCTTGCACGTACACATGGGTCACTTTAATTAGGCATTCAAGCCATTATTTCCTTTCTTAATATGTACAATCTTCACACTTCACAAAGCACTTTCATATTAGATTCCATTATATTTTTATTACAACACAATTACTTTTTATTCGATACACATTTTTATTTACAGAAACAAGGCACTGCTATGGGCACGTCCTTTGCACCATCCTATGCTCTAACCTCTTCATGGGTTACTGGGAATCTATTCACATCTTCGGTGACACCAATCCTTTTTCGTAAACACATAATATTTTATCGCCGCTACATCGACGACTTACTCCTAATTTGGCAGGGAGACACTGAAACATTATTACTTTTCTTTGACTACTTGAATCAGAATTCTTATAACCTAAAATGTACATCTCTTTATCACACTAATCATATTAGTTATTTAGACCTAAATTTGTATATTGATGTGAACCTCACTATACAGACAGACATTTCCGAAAACCCAATTCCCTGCTACGGGCTAACAGTAGCCATCCAAAGTCACTACTGTGGGGTATCCCGACAGGTCAATACCTCAGATTGCGACGGATGTGCTCCAGTGATGAGACGTTCCTGAAACAATCTGAGGTACTGAATAAGAGATTTAGAGATAGAGGTTACAATGACCGAGCATTAATTTAGCCTTTGCGAAAGCTCTAGAGGCGAATAGGTCAGATTTGTTAGGAAAAAGTGTACAAAACAGATAGACAGGGTCAAAGAGGTAAAAATTATAACCATAAAACCTCTAACGATGACATTCCACTGTTCATTACTGCTTACAGCAAACAAGCGATTCAGATAAGGGCAATTGTGGAAAATCATTGGAAGGTGTTGAGACTGGATAAAGACTTGGGGAGATATGTTAATTCTAATCCTAAATTTGTTTTCAAAAAAGCCAAAACCATCAACTCTCATCTCTCCCCCAATCTTTTCAGTCATCTGTAGGGACTCATTTATGTACGAATATACCAAAAAACTTCTATAAGTGTGGCAATTGCAAATATGCCACCCTGCTTAGATCTATTAAATGTAAATTTACAAATCATGTCCATAAACTACAAACCTTTATGACCTGCAACACAAACTATGCTATTTATATTGAGATGTGCATGTGGCAGCCTTTATATCGGCAGAACTATCAGACCATTAAAACATAGAATCACAGAACACCTCAAATCCATTAGAAATAAGGACAACAGGTATCCTGTATCCAGACACTTCTCTATCTGCCCTCTGGTTCCATAAGCACCTTCACCTTTAGTGCTTTGGAACACATTCAGACACTCACCAGTGGTGGCAATAGAGAAGCAGTCCTTAATCGTAGAGAAATTTACTGGATTTATACCCTCGGGTCACTAACACCCGGGGGTATGAATACAGACTGAGAACTAAAGTATTTACTCATTTAGTTCTTGTAAGATTATTAGGCTGTGCTGCCATACATTCATCCATACATACAGAACAGACAATCTGTTTTTCTTTCAGGTCTCCTGTATGGATATATAGAAGATTGTACATATATTAAGGGATCTTTATAACATGTGATGATTGTTACTCCAGTGAGATATATTGTCATGGAACAAGGGGCTGAGTTGAAGCTACTGTATCTGGGTTCATTCATACCCTAGACATGACCCTGGGTCCAGAATATATATTATCTAACTATAAAGTAGGCTTTTACCTGATATATCGCTGCATAGTTAGATTATTTCTATTATGTATACTTATATGCACTATTTGTCCCTGATATATAGTATTGTATACTTACTATTCCTCATGAGGAAAATATGCTACTCTTTATAAATTTGTTATCTTCAGCTACATTTATCATATCTGTATAGCATCAGCATAGGATCAGACTATCCACTGTGTTGTTAAGAATTAATAACTCAGTGTATGTGTTGATATATGACTAGGAACTGTATATAGCATTACATAGCTACTGAGTGTAATTGTTATGTACTTAATATACATTATGATGTACCTTATGTTTGACTATGCTGCTAGCATACAATATGGTTATAGAATTGCCATTAGTATTGCCATTAGCTATATATATATATATATATATATATATATATATATATATATATATATATATATATATATATAGATGAGCTTGCATCCAGATAATGGGTTTTGTTCCATAAGTAAATTCTATTGTTATTATTGTTTTTAACTAATGATTAGATATAGAGATTGAACTTGTCATATTTTTATTATCGCATATGTACACACCATTATTAATGTTATCGCTTTATGTAAACACTTTAGTTATGACCATTTTCCCCCTACCCATAGAGTGTCATCATAGTGAGGTGATAGGCTTTTCTTTACAGCGTCTGACGAAGCGCTGCAATAAGTGTGAAACGCGTTAGAGTACCTATCTCGCTTGTACCATGTGGTCACCTTTATAATAAATGGATTTTATTTAGTCTTTACATTGTAGCCCCCTCATCCTTTTGCTGCCATGCTCCGTTTTTCTTTGATTGAGTTCCTGTACCTCCAGGAACAATACCAGGGCCCACTGCACCAGAAACTGCAATAGTAAGGCCAATAATTGCCTATATTCGTGTCAGAGCTCGAAGATGTCCCCAAGACACCCCAAGAATCACACGCCCATTCACTAGCTCGCAAAGGTTGCTGCAAGAAAATCAATGAAAAAAATTGTTTCAGTTATTTGGTTTGTGGTTCTTATTGGGTAAAACATACACATCTAGTTTGATTAGAAAATATATATTTATTTTACACTTCTAAATTATGTCTGCAAACTATGTCCTTTCATACATATAGTAAAAGGGAGTACATGTGAACCCAATTTTCAATGGACAAACAAGTTCAGTAATGTATGTCAAAACGTTCCCTAAGTGTGTTTCATACATCTGTTACTTAAACAATACAGTAACTTTATATTCCATACAGTGTATGTAAAGGGGATAGCACATAAAAGGATGGAGGTCACAAGTATGTACAAATACTAGCTACAAATATTGTGTATTCTGATCATTAATGCTACCTACAGATCGTATACGTATATTTGTCAACAAAACTGACTATACAGCTTAAGGAGACATGAGGGAGAGTGTTACAGAACAAATGTAATAACAATATGTGGAAATATAGAAGTTATAAACCACTGTAACAACTTCATATGTGGTTATTGTTGGTAACAAATGCTTAATTTAATAGTTAAACTTCACATACAGTACACACTTGCAGTCCAATGAAAAAACACACAGTAGGTATGCATGTATGTATGTATGCATGCATGTATGTATGTATGTGTATATATATATATATATATATATATATATATATATATATATATATATATATATATATATATATATATACAGTGTTCGACAAACCTATACATTTGCACGCCCCGGGTGAGTGGATTTAACATCGTGGCGAGCTCCTATTGGCCCAAGCAGCACAAGTTTGGTACTAGGTGGCGAGTAGATTTTTGTGTTCGGCGAGTAGATTTTTTGGTGATTTGTCGACCACTGTATATATACACACACACACACACACACACACACACACACACACACACACACACACACACACACACACACACACACACACACACACCTATACAGTATATACACACATACACACACACACACACACACACATATATATATATATATATATATATATATATATATATATATATATATATATATATATATATATATATTAATATATAAATTTGAAATTTGTATGGTTGGTGCTATATGCTGTGAATCTGATTGGTCCTCAGCCTCTGGCCAATCAGATTGGTGGCTCTATGACGTCACTCAACTGCCACTCTCTTCCCCCTCGGCCTCACCCAACTGACACACACACACTCTCTCTCTTCTCTCTCTCTCTCTTCTTCACCCAGCTCACCTCCCCGCCGGCTCCCCCCACCCATCACACTCACCCTCACGTGCGCCGCCCTGCACCGGCTCCCGGACGGAGGGGAAGCACAGCGTAGCCCTCCTGCCCCAGCCGCCAACTTCAGGCTCCTCCCCCCTCGCTCCCAACCAGCTCTGGGACGGAGGGGAAGCGCGGCGCGGCCCTCCTGCCCCAGCCGCCAACTTCAGGCTCCTCCACCCTCGCTCCCAACGAGGAATAGATGGGAAGCACGGCGCGGCCCTCCTAAACCAGCCGCCAACTCCAGGCTCCTCCCCCCTCGCTCCCAACAAGGAATGGAGGGGACGCGCGGCCCTCCTAAACCAGCCAACTCCACGCTCCTCCCCCCTCACTCCCAAAGAGGAACAGAGGGGAAGCGTGGCGCGGCCCTCCCGCCCCAGCCTGCCACTCTTGCCCCCCCCGCCAACTTCCCGACCCCAACTCCTGCCCCTGGCAGATGCCACGGAGATATCAGGGCCAGGAGGGGAACCGTCTGCCGACAGGAACCACCACCCACCCGGTCAAGGTAAGTCTCCCACCCAGTCAGTCACCCAGTCAGTCACCCACCACTCAGTCACCCACCCACCCACTCACTCACCCACCCACTCAAAGTCACCCACTCAGTCAAAGTCACCCACTCAGTCAAAGTCACCCACTCAGTCAAAGTCACCCACTCAGTCAAAGTCCTGACTCACACACTTCCCCCCTCAACAGGGGGGGGGATCCGAGATGTGAACTGGGGGGGGGGGACCAGAGCTGTGAACAGGGGGGTTAACGGAGCTTTGAAGGGGGGGGGCGTATTGCTGTGAACGGGGGTGAAAGAGAGGGGGGAGACAGTAGAAGGGAGAGAGAGAGAGGGGGGGAGCCACAACATTAAATCCCGGGCAGTGCCGGGTATATCAGCTAGTATATATATAAGACAACAAGAAAAGATATCCAAAATAGGAGCACAGAGGTGTACCAAAAAAGAATAAACAATTTATTAGATTATATAAAAACAGGGGAGTACGATTAAAACGGAGGGCGACTCCAAACAAACTCCTCTAATCAGCATGGGGACAACCAGGTGACCACTGGACATACCATATAGGTTAATTTGACCAGAATTGAGCACAAATAAGTGACCAAATATGCAAACAGTTAGAATAATATAAGGTAACCTCCCTTAAGATCAGGAGTGTAGCAACCAGAAGTATGGTAAGCACAAGGGCATGGTACTACATAGAATTGCATACAGCTGCACACACACAGGAAACACAGTATACTGAAAATACTAAAAGCTGAAGATAAAGGCTAATAGTACAAAAAATAGCTAGCTAAATAGTCCAGAGAATCCTTTAGCCGTGTGTCAAAGATTGCACAAAAAAGATCAGTCCAGAAATAGAGCATGGTCTGTCATAGAACGTAGTCTGTGATACATCACCAAAGACCGTCAGTTGATGCAAATACACTGTCCCACTTGGAGCGGGAGTTTTGGCTGGGGGACCCATCTCTTCTCACCATCATATTGCGACTGTGTATCTGCACCTCATTTGAGCCCAAGAAGCCGATGAGACAACATCGTGTTGTGGATCTACCATTGGGTTTTTGGATTGACAGATGAAGAAAGAAGATATACTGTAGAAAATTAAAAAATAATTACAGAAGAAGATAGAAAAAGCGGATTAAAGAGAAAAGAAGGGAGAATTGGGGTACCTGATCCGGATCTTCATGGCGGGTGGCATCGGATGCAGTTTCAGGCCTTCACGGTACGTGAGCTTCCTGATTCCCCGGGAGTCGGAGGGCCAACGCTTCTAAAGGTAAGTAAAATATTGAATGTATGTCAATGTATTTTTGCAGGTTTTTCAATGAAATTTTTTTTTGGTAATTTTTTCATTGCACATTAACTGATAATGTATGAATCTGTACCACTTTAGGGTACAGATCAGTACATTATTAGGTCAATAATTTGTTTTTAATTGCTTGCTTTGTATTGCGTGTGATTTTTTCTATGTGGGTTTATTATGTGGATGTAATTATTTGTTATGTTGCAGCATTAATTTAAAAATCTTGGCGATTAATTTTCTTTTTTTTAAATGTCTTGTGTTGGGTAATGCTTTTAATGGTTGTGGTGCCGAGTTGTTTTATCAATTAATTGCTTTGTTGGTTAATGGTTGTGTTGGTTAGTGCTTGTATTAATTGCATTTGTTGGCTAGTGTTTTTTTTATTTAGTGAATTGGGGTGTTTAGGTGTTTTGGAATGTTTTATTATTGTGTCTTTTGTGCACTGTGGGACCTGCGGACACCCGTCGGGACCACAGGGGAACCCCGCCGGCCTGGGGTATTAATTGTGTGTGTAAAATAAATAAATCATGGTTTTATGGGGGGGCACAGGGGGTGGGTTGTGTATTGGTTCTTACTATATATTTTTCAAATGTACAATTTATGACTAGTGTAGATGAGCAGGGGGTCCCCGGAGCAGAACCGCTTTGGTTTGAGGTCTGGGGACCCCCTGCTTCCCGAAAAACAGGCCCCGTTATGGGGTGCCGGTATCTCCTATGCATGTTAATGTCCTGCATCACGTGATCATTTATATCGGACTTTACTGCATGAGGCCCTAAGTATTAATCTCAGTATTTTGTTCTCAGTGAGCGGTGTGTTCTGTTTTGTGGTTTACTATAAATGGAGTAAGCCAAAATAGACAACCAGAAAAAATCAACAGGGCTGGCAGCAAAATGAGATCTAACATTCTGGGTAACTTTGAAAGTTCATTAACAACTACATCTATGGTTAGCTAACGTGGCACCAAGTTTTGCCGCGACCAAATGTCCGATTCCGGTTGGGGGATTTCACGGTTCTGTTCAGCAGAGATGTGGGAAAGTTTCTCCCAAAGTCGGGAACCAGATAAAATGTTCACTTTTTTAGTCACAAAAAAAAATCACAACCTACTCAAAGTTTTCAAGTGATTCGCCAAGTTTTTGTGAATGCAGGGATGAAAAATAAAGCCCATACGCCACGTTTCACCCACTGTCTAGCGATATTTTGCTGAAAGCTTGAGAATTTGCAAAATCTGAAACTAATTTTTATTACATTATTGGCCCTTTGAGGCTTGGCGAAACGGTTCACAAGATAACTAAATTGTAAAAAAAAAAGCTACAAATCTCGGAGCAATGCATACTACATGTGCACATGTTTAATGCACGTTCATTGTAGAATCCACACGACACTGACAAATATACACTTTGTTCTTTTGTCTTTCTTTGCTTTCTGCCACTAAAGTATTTTATTTATTTTCAGATTCCAAGATTGTATGAAAAATTCTGACTTTCCAAACGAGAGGTTCAAACCAGAAGTTACGGTAAAGTTCAGATGTTTCTAGCCATTACACTGAAGTGCCCTTTCTAAATAGTGTGTATCATATACAGTAGTACATGTATCAGTCCAAGTACTGTAAAAACTATCTTTATTTCGCTTCACCTGCTCTACCTCAACTGGCTTCTGAGCAATCCTGTAGGGGAGGAATGTCAGGCTGGGTTATAATGTCTAGACACACAGCAATCGTTTTGTCACTAGAGCGAGGGAATCTTTCACTTGTAAAAACTACTGTAGAAGATAACCTTTGTATCCTTAGACTCTCTGGAGCATGTTTACTAAGAAGTCTTCTGACAGAAGACACCTTACAGTCCATTCAAGTCAATGGGCTACAAGGTGTCTTCCAACATCAAAAAAGTATTTTGGTAGAAGACTGCTTAGTAAATATGGACTGCTGTGTCATTGTGTGGGTGAGTTCCATGAATTCTGAAGAGGCTTTGTCTTCAAGTGTGAGTCATTGCAACTCTCAGCAACTTTCCAGTTAGAAATACTTCAATGAGCTTATGTACTGTAGGGAAGGAGTGTCTTCAACATACAGTACAAGAGTCATAACTACAGTTCTTGGCAGCTCTGACAGTAGGGCATATGAACACAGACTGGGCTGTTGGGAAATACTTCCTTTATTTAGCCTTAGGGACTTAAAACATTTTTGGTTGGTGTACCTTGATGTGCTAAATAATATGCAGATGACAATGATTTCCTAAGATGAGCAATAATATGTAACATACTGCATTGCATGTGTGCCCCTTAGATCTCTTCATTTCAACTTCCAAGGCATGTTTTGAGGCACCCCTTGAAAAGTTAAGTGCTGCAATATAAACTAGCTACATCCAAGTAATTAGCATTAGAGAAAAAAATAAATGATATCGTTATATTTTCTCACCCCTCTGCGATCTCATAAAGATCCTCCACCACGGCTACACACTTGGAAAATCTCTACAGGATGTTCCTGTTAGCTATTACAGGCATACCCCAGTTTAAGGACACTCACTTTAAGTACACTCGCGAGTAAGGACATATCACCCAATAGGCTCGCGCCTGTCAGCACGTCCTGAACAGCTATACCGGCTCCCTACCTGTACAGAAGCTGTGCGCAAGCGGGGAGACTATAGAGCCTGTTACAAATGCGTTATTTACATCAGTTATGCACGTATATAACAATTGCATAACAGTACATGCATCAATAAGTGGGGAAAAGGTAGTGCTTCACTTTAAGTACATTTTCCCTTTACATACATGCTCTGGACTCATTGCGTACGTTAATGCGGGGTATGCCTGTACTGTTATTTAACAGCCTCTCCGCCACACAAAATCATATTTTAAACATTGAGAATTTTTGCCTACAAAAGATGTTTGTTTCCCCTTAGGAACAAGGAGCTGGAAAAAGATGGAAGTGTACATAGTTTTTCAAGAAACAGCACTATATTTTATCCAAGAAAGGGAATCCTATTGAAAGTAATCCGATAAATCTGGTGTCGTCTTTTTTCTGCGCAGGATTTGCTTTGGTATACACCTCTTGTTGCATAATAATAATTTCATTGTGCCTGTCTCCCTTCATCCATGGTTCAATGTTCAATGTCAATCATGTATTGTCAGGGTTCCACCTCAGGGGTGGCTGCACAAATTCCTTTAACATGTAGCTGTAAAGCACTTTGTTAATGAAAGGCAATGTAATAATTAAAATGCCCATCAATCTAATCAATGAAATAAAAACTTCAGAAATAAGGTGCATGTCGGAGCTCCTCATTCTTCCTCCCAAGCCTCTGGCCCTACGGCCCCCTACTCCATTACTGTTGGCAGCACAATCACACACCCAGTATCACAAGCACGCTGCCTATGTGTCACATTTGACAACTCCCTCACAATCTCCTCAAATGTTGCTAAAACCTGTAGATTTTTCCTCCATAACATTGCAAAGATACGCCCTTTCCTCTAACGCTCTACTGCTAAAGCTCTAACATAGAGCCTTATTCTCTCCCATCTCCACTATTGTAACCTTCTACTGTCCGGCCTTCCTGCCTCTCACCTGTCTCCCCTACAATCTATTCTAAACCCTACTGCTAGAATCATGTCACTCTCTCCTAAATCCGTGTCAGCATCTTTCCTGCTGAAATCACTCTCCTGGCTTCCTATTAAATCCTTTATTACTTCAGAAAATATGAGACTATACACTCCTCTGCCCCTCCTTACATCTCAGCCCTAATTTCTCGCTATACACCTGCCTGCTTCTTGAAGTTCGGCTCAAGGATGTCTTCTGTCTATCCCTTTTGTATCTAAAGCCTACAACTAAAACATATCTCAATCGCTGCCCCACGCTGGAATGCACTTCCCTTCTATCCGACTGGCACCCTCTCTCTCCACCTTTAAGACCTTTTTTACAACATTTCATATGCATTACCGTGACCCCTTGCAGAGGCACTTACTGTACCATAACACCCTCTTAATAGCTCTGTAAATTCTCCCTACTTAACTCTTAGATTGTAAGCTCTTCGGGACAGGGACTAGTTTTCATAATCTTTACTTTTATGTCTTATTCTGTCTTGTCTTATTAAGCTCTTATTCGTATTATGTCTCCTATTATTATGTCATCATGTGTATTACTGCTGTAAAGCACTATATACCTGGATGGTGGTATACAAATACAAAAATATATACATATACAGTATACTGTACATGTGTTCCAGAATTCCTAAAATTCAGATGCACACAGATGTATTTTACCCTCCTTATTCATATTTACATAAGAGATAGGTAAACATTGTCTACATAATCAGCTTTTTTTTTGCAAAACAGTATTAATTGTTGCAAACTTGCTACAAAATTTTTTTTCAGACATGATTTTATTAAGAACTCATTAAAGCAATGGGGTTTAAAACAAAAAATAAATAAATTGCAAGCGCTGTATTGACTCTAATGGTATAATGAGCCATAAAGAGGTACCTACAATTCTCTTTAGGGCTCATTATACCCATTGAATCAATACAGCGCTTGTAATTTATTTAATTCTTGTTTTAAACCCCATTGTTTTAATGAGTTCTTAATAAAATCATGTTTTAATATTATCATCATCTCACAAAGTGCAGAGTGCTATATAGGGGTTCTTTTTCATCTCTGGTCTCATATATAATTAGCCCCTCTAAGCACCATCACCTGATATACTTCTGGCCATAGCGGGAGTAACTGTTTAGTGTGTTAAAAATAAAATCAGGTCAGAGGGAAAACCACCGAACACGTTGGTAAACTGATTTTTTCTGAAATGAGATTGTTTATCTCAAACCATTTACACACCGGTATTTATTTTTTTACCAGAAATAAAATGTTAATCTTCCCATTTGTTGAACCTTGTTTAGAATTGTATTAAATATGTGCCAGGTGCTCTCTGTTACGGCTAATTTAAAAATGACTTTTAAAGGCTTTGGTCCAGTGTGGGACGGCCGTTTGGTTGTTTTTTTTTGGCTGGGGGTTAAACTCTTTATGGAGACGGATGTTCTAAATGCCATTGCTCCCAATGTTCGAGGTATACACATGCTACACATGGTTAGGCTGGCAGGCAATCAAAGGCAACATGAACATTCAATGTGTACTTGGTCTCTGTGTTTGTTCTCTTGTCCAAAACCATCTACTTGGCAGACGACCTTGGCATTCATTTGCTCATTATTTCCTACTGAATTAACCAGGATTTCCTGGGACTGGAAAGTCTCCCTGAATGAGTATTGAGTAGCCTATCCAAAAACATACATATCAGGTAAAAACAACTTTAATCCTGTCTCCAACGCAACACCTTCTGCTGTAAATATTTTACCAATTTCTGCTTCCACCTGGGTAGGACAACCGTCTCATTAGAAAAACCATTTGTTTTTTATGTGTCTCCCATGTGCCAATTGAGCTGTCTGGGCTTTACTTAATTCAGTCAGGTGACTTGTTAGACTTATATAGCTAGGGACAGACTAGGTAAGCAGCATCTGCAAGGGCAGCAGCATCCCATCTTTAAAGTGGCACTTTTTTAAGTGGAAAGGAGTGTGAAGTTTAACAGGGAGTTCAACAGAAGTGGAACAAGTGGACAACAGAACTGACACTGACACCTACTGACCCTGAAATGTTCTATTCCAGACTGCACATCTCAACACTAAACTATTGCAGCCATGCCACCTCTACTATTTACATTTGCTGTGACATAACTTCTTTTCAAAATACACGTTTCTTTCTACCAGCCTCGTTATGTCTCGAACTCTATTCATATATCTCCATTTCTCCTTTCTTCGCCACTTGTTTGTTCACATGAACTCCTTTCCTACCTGTGGCCTCTGACACTACACAGCTATACCCCTGCACTAAAACACACCCCTACAAATCATCCTCACACATTCTCTTTCTTGCCATGCTTATGGGGATATCTCTCCCAATCCAGGACCCTGCCTTATTTCTACATGCTCTTGTCCTCACCTCCCATGTGAAACTTCTACTCCTTCTGGTGTTAACCCCTCTAACTTCATACCCATCCCCTATCAACCTACCTCTTCTCTCGCTTTCTCCTGTGTCCCTTGGAATGCTCTCTTCCTTTCCTCTCTGTACATTATTTCTTTTTCTCTCACCCTCTGCTCCTCTTTGCTATAACTGAGACTTGGCTCACTCAGTCTGACTCTGCTCTCGAAGCTGCCCTCTCTTATGGTGGCCTTTCTTTCTCCCACACTCTGCTCCCTGATGGCAGGGGTGGAGGTGTGGGGCTCCTCTCCCCTATCTGCCATTACTGAAACCTTCCTATTCCTCCCTCTCTTGCTTTTCCCTCCTTTGAGGCTCACACTGTCCAGCTTTTTTCTCCTCTCCCTGTCCACGTGGCGGTAATTTATCGCCCACCTACCTCTACTCATCCCCCTTCTGTCTTTCTCTCTCACTTTGAATCCAGGCTCTCCTTTCTCTCCTTGGACTCTCCTGTTCTTCTCCTTGTGGACTTCAACTGCCATATTGATGACCCCTCTCTCCCTTGGGCTTCCCACTTTCTCTCTCTAACCTCTTCTATTAGCCTTCAACAGTGGACTGCAGCCAGCACCCACAGGGATGGCTACTACCTAGACCTGGTTTTCACAAAAAACACTTTTCTCTCTCTCTGATTCTCCATTTCCCCCTTTCCTCTCTTTGACCATCATCTCGTCTCATTTTCTCGCTTCTCCCCTTCGTTTCTGCAGAGACCTGCGCTCTATTAACCTATCAGCGTTTGATTCCACTTTGCACTCATCCGTCTCCTCTCTCAGCTCTGCTCCAGCCCCTGGTAATCTGGTCAGGAACTACAACTTCGCCTTATCCTCCTCTCTTGATCTACATGCCCCTCTTTCTCTCTGCCGTTCTCGGCATTCTAACTCCAGACCCTGGCTAAATTGCAACACACGCATGCTGTGTTCCTGCACTCGCAATTCTGAACGCCTCTGGAGGAAATCTCACACTCTTGCAGACTTCCTACACTACACATTTATATTATCTTGTTTCAACTCTGCCCTCTCCCAGGCTAAAGAAACCTACTTTTCTTCACTAATCATACACAAATCTAACCTATGCCGACTCCTCTGTCTTTGACTCCCTTTTCAGACCATCCATTGCTGCCTGTTTTTCTTCCTTCATCTCACCTCAGGATTTTGCTGACTATTTCAAGGAAAAGGTGGAATCCATATGTCAGGACATCCCATCTGTATCCTCTCATCCTACACCACTTCCTAACGTTCCTCTTGCCTTCCTCGACTCTCTTTCCGCTGTCACAGAGGAGGATGTATCATTGCTGATCTTCTCTTTTCCCTCTACAACTTGCCCTCTTGACCCCATTCCCTCCCATCTCCTTAAACCTCTTGCTCCTACACTAATCCCTAAGCTCACACACATTTTTAACTCCTCCTTCTACTCTGGTACCTTTCCCTTCTCCTTCAAACATGCAACAGTTATACCATTACTCAAAAACAGCAAGCTTGACACTACCTGTCTTTCTAACTATCTTCCTGTCTCCCTCCTGCCTTTTGTCTCTAAACTCTTTGAACGCCTTATATTCTCTCACTGGCTCCATTTTCTTACCACCTATTCTCTCCTAGACCCTCTACAATCTGGCTTCCGCACTGCTCACTCCACTAAAACAGCCCCACTAAAATAACCAATGACCTCCATGCTTCCAAAGACAAAGGTCATTACACTCTGCTCGTATTATTTGACCTCTCTGCAGCATTAGATACTGTGGACCACTCCTTCACATTCTCCATACTCTTGGTATCCATAACAAAGCTGTATCCTGGATCTCCTCTTGCCTCTCCCATCATACTTCCAGTGTCTCTTTTGCCTACACCTCCTCCTCTATCGATCTCTTTCTGGGGGTACCACAGGGCTCTGTCCTGGGCCCTCTTCTCTTTTTCTCTTTACACACTCTCTCTAGGTGACCTTATCACATCTCTTGTGTTCAAATATCACCTCTATGCTAATGACACACAAATTTACTTTTCAAAACCTGACCTTACACCTGCTGTACAGACCAAAGTTTCTGAATGCCTCTCCGGGATATCATCCGGGAAGCCCTCCACCGACTCAAACTTAACATGTCAAAATCAGAGCTCTTTATATTTCCTCCCAAGCCTGGCCCTACTACCTCCTTCTACATTACTGTTGACAGTACTATCATACACCCAGTATCACATGCACGCTGCCTAGGGGTAACACTCGACTACTCTCTCACATTCAAAATGTTGCAAAAAAATGTATTTTTTTCCTCCGTAATGTTACAAAGATACATCCTTTCTTCTGTTGGTCTACTGCTAAAACTCTGACTCAGGCCCTCATTCTCTCCCATCTCGATTCCTGTAACCTCCTGCTGTCCGGCCTTCCTGCCTCTCACCTGTCTCCCCTACAATCTAAAGGGAGGATAATGGGTGCTCTAGTAGTTCCGGAATGTGATAATTCATTAATAATGTCCAAGAATAAACAGACAGAAAAGAAAAAAACTCTTGCATGGAGTGGGTAATGTAGTAATATGGTGAGATAAGTGAGATGTCTTATATTTTTAAGTAACAAAGCCTCCAGAAGAAAACAGTCAATGATGGTGTCCCACACTGCTGCAGCCTCATTGGAGGTGCATATTCACTGCAATTTTGAATAAGACAATAGTACTCACATTTCTTCTTGTTTTTTTTTTTCTTTTAGCATGAAATTAGAATCCTTACCCACTCCTAGAACTTCTTGATGTCTTTGTATGGCGTGATCAGCTGCAGGGTGAAGAATCCAGGCCACGAAATAAAAAAAATAAAAAACAGCAGCGCACTGCCAAGGGAGCCAGGTTGAGGTTGTAATAAAAAAAATTATTAATAAACATTACCAAAAGGAGGTGTAGGAACAATGATATGCGTTTCGCACATTAACAGTGCTTTATCAAGGAGTGATGCGAAACGCAAAACATGTAGGAGGGTTCCTACACCTCCTTTGGGTGATGTTTATTAATAAATATTTTTTTATTACAACCTCAACCTGGCTCCCTTTGCAGGGCGCTGCTGTTTTTTACATTTCTTTCCCGTACAATCTATCCTAAACGCTGCTGCCAGAATCACTTTACTTTTTCCTAAATCTGTCTCAGCATCTCCCCTGCTGAAATCTCCCTCCTGACTTCCTATCAAATCCTGTATCACACACACAATTCTCCTCTTCACTTTTAAGGCTCTACACTCTTCTTCCCCTCTCTAAATCTCAGCCCTAATTTCACGCTATACACCATCCCGACTCTTTCGTTCTGCGCATGGATGTCTTCTCTCTACCCCTTTTGTGTCTAAAGCCCTTTCCTGCCTTAACCCTTTCTCACTGACTGCCCCACATCTCTGGCCCTTCCCCTCAATATCCGACTAGCTCCCTCTCCATGCAGGTTTAAGACCCACCTTAAAACCCACCTCCTTAACAAAGCATATGAATAGCTCCGTGGCTGATACTATACACCCCATACATCGACCTTGGCCCCTTGCAGACACACATACCAGAATACCTTCCTACTGTCTCTGTACGTTCTTCCTACTTACTAATTAGATTGTAAGCTCTTCGGGGCGGGGGCTCTTTTTCCTAAATTTTACTTTTATGTCCGAAGCACTTCCCATTATGTGTTATTTATATTATTTGTTATTTATATGATTATGTCACGTGTATTACATTAATGACACTATATAAATAAAGATATACATACATACATACAATACAGTAGGCGTTTATTTTACGTTCCTGTCATGCTCTGCCAAGGTACAATAAAGTTTGACATTTCTTTCAGAGGTGAACATCTTTGATCATCCCAAACAGAACAATTAGGTTAAATGCCCTTGCTACTGAAAAGCTTGCTCAAGGTGTAATGCACACCATCTTCATGGGGTGATTAGCCACTTTGATCTTCATTCAGAGAGGCACGCTACATGCTTTTTAAAATGCAACCTTAAAATGAAGAGGTTTTTACGTACAGATACTGTACATTGGATACAAAATGATCCACATAATGTTACTTAGGAGACAACGTTGTTCCTCTTGAATATGTGAACTTTTGGACGGATGACAGAAGCGGCACTACAGTGTGTGTGTGTGTGTGTGTGTGTGTGTGTGTGTGTGTGTGTATATATATATATATATATATATATATATATAGCGCAAATGGAAATATTATTGTATGCTCATTTGCATGTCTTAGACAGGTCTGCAACCCTGCCTTTCACCATTATCACCCAGCACAGTGCTTCCACTGCAGCAAGGGATTCTGGGAAATGACATGCAAATAAGCACACACTGCCACCTTTTGCTTCAAAACCATATAACATGGTCCCCTATAAGCTTATGCTTGCTGCATTTCACAGCGTGTGAGCATAGCCTGGGTTAAGATGCATAGCCAGTAAACCCATCACACACACACGATACCATGTAGATCCCACGAAATCAGGAGACAGCACTCAATCTTACTGTAATAATAATGTATTAGAAACAAGGCACAGAAATTCCAACGTTTCGGTCCCAGAAAACAGGACCTTCCCCAGGGAGATGCAATGTGAGAATGGCAATACATGTACAATAAATACCTCTCCACCTCAAAAAAAACAAAACAAAAAAAACCCAGCAATCAAATAACTCAATCATGAGTCAGTTCCAGTCTCTCAGCCCTGTCCAGATGTGCACAGGTGTGCTGCAAATGCCCTCATGAGCAGGGGTTTACGGTCGGTCATAACGTAGTTTTCACTGAGCTTGCACAAGTGGCTAGCGCTGTCACTCCTGTTTCTTTGCCTTTCAACCTCCCACAGCGTCTGGTGTCTGCCGATTGGAGCCCAAAGCAGTTGCCTGAAGGGGGACTGGTGCGCATGTTCAAATGTCTTGTCACTGATTGGTGCTATTAGGCAGGAGCGTCTCTGTGCTGCAGAGCAAATATTCTAATGATGTCTTGTGATGAGACCTACTTCTGCATTGTTTGACATTAGAAGACTTTTTCTGAAGTGGAGAGGCGATAATGCTGGGAAATAATGCTCTGCTATTTAAAACTATGCCTAACTTACCCCGTTACACCGTTCCAGACAAAATACCTATTTTAGTGTCTGGCCAAGTTTAGCTATAACTTAAATAACGTAATGTTAAGTCCCCGCGTTAACTTTAACTGACTTTGGTGATATGCAATGTTACTGATAACGAGATGCAAATCAGCCGTTAGCATAATGTTCTCATGCATAGTTAACGCTCTGCTATTTACGTGACAAAACATAGCTTAATGTTACATTGTCCTTTTGAAGATACACAGTTGCCATTAATGTTACGTTAGTTCCATACTGGAACCTATTGCATTTCCTCTGAGCTGTTCAAATGCATTCTTTCAACAGGAAGGACGGTAGTGGTATCATAAGGAGTCTATATTTATAGCAGGAAGAGGAGAAAAAAAACACGTTCTTCAAATTATTTCCTTCTTGCTGCTCATTCAAACTGTCATCACGCAACTTTGATTAGCAGTTTGTCTAGTAAGGGTGTGCCCTTTCACTGGTGTTTTGGTTCTGATTTTAAGAAAAGAAGTTTGTGTTTTGTTTTTTACTGAAACTCAATTGGGATACCCCTCTTGTACACACCAACCACTTCAATGGAACACCACTCTCACCTATTCCTTATATTTCAATGGGATCCTCCCTCTTAAAACGCACAATATACTTCAGTGGCACCCACGTCTCACATACACCAACAATCCAGTATTTCTCCCCTAGAGAATCCTGTGCTCCTCTAAACTTCTGTGTGACCTTCCTCTAGAAGGTTGCTTGTCCAGGTGTCCAAAAATCATTTCTTCTCTTGATACCTATAATGTTAAAGTGTTTGTAACAGAAGGGACTTTTCAAGATATGTTCAATATTTTATTTCTCATACAATGCATATTATTTACACTTATTTGCATTTCCCACCCCAGTCTTTATGTACAAGGTTGGATACAATATGGTCAAATTAAAAACATTTAGAATCCAAGGACAGTTTTTCATTCATTAAAGAATGTATATTGTACAGAGAATAGATGCAAAACCTCTCCACTGACAAAAGGAGTCTGTGTACACACACGTCTCCATGGGACCACCCTCTTACACACACACACACGATACACCTCAGTGGAATCCCCCTCTTACACACACACGTTAAGATATTGCACTTATACACACACCCAATACTTAAACATGCCATAGATTTGAATGGGATTCCCCTTTTACATAGCATACACTTTAATGAAATCCCCCTCTTACAATAAACATACTTTAATGCAATCACCCACTCACACCACATATTTCAAAGGGATTCCCCTTTTGCACACCATACAATGCAATTTTATTGCACTCTTACACTCACTATACACTTTAATGGGATCACCTACTGACACGCCAAGATGAGATTCCCCTCTAACACACTATACACATCAATAGGATCACGCTATTACACAACATACACTATAAAGGGATGCCCATCTTATGCACCATATCTCTCTTTAAAAACACCAAGTGCCCTGATACACATACATTCAGAAGTTTTATTAATAAATGATGCATTCAGAAGTTTTCTTAAAAAATGATGCAATCGCTTGAGAGCTTTGCACATGCCTCTGTTGTTTCCATGGCACGGCCGTGCCACCTGTTAAATATACCACTTCTTCATCAGAATTATTACATCTGCCATTTCTGTCTTTTACCCATTCCAACAACATTACATAAATACAGACAAGTGTTAGATTACAAAGATAATTATTAAGAAGCAGTTTTGCTTACTATTTTAAAACATTACAAGTTCTGTAATGTGTATAATCAACATATTACACAAGGTTTGCATTCCTTGGTGGTTTAGTGGCACATAGTGTCAATTCAACTAATCAGAATGGTCATTCAGTAACAGGGTTGACAGAGCTAGCGAGTCTGCAATACTTTTATGGAATAGCACCACTTAGTAAATATGGCCCTATACCATAAAAGACACCTTCCAGCTTGAAGACATTTTACAGCCTAGTCACACGATTGGGCCACAAGCTATCTTCCAGCGTTAAAGGTGTTGTCCCATGGCACAGAACCACTTCGTAAATATGGGCCATGGTCACGTCTACTCAAGGTTTCCTACACATATAGGTTTTGTTGATGTACCGTAGCATTTCTACATGGGTTTAAGACTTCTGCAGTTATTCTCTCTTTTCATTTGCACGCTGTCTGCTTGCAAATGTGTTGGAATCTGTCACTTTCAATTCCTTTTTTTCTGTAGTTATTTTCTGGGTTTCCCTTCACTGAATGACCATTGTTTAACCACTGAATATCTCACTAAGATACAATATGTATCAACTCGTCGACTGCCCCAGGCAATCGTTTCTGGTTATTTTTCTCCACTGAAAATATTTCGTTTACATTCGCGGTTTCCTCAAGTATATAAAAGCATATTGTAGACACACATTTTCACTCCATGCTTTGAGGTAATGGTGACTTAATACAAGGCAAACAGTCAGAATACCTTTTGTGTTAGATAAACCTGTAGCACCTTTCATTTGCCCCCAAAATCTGTCCATCCAAGCAGATACAACATAGCCACCGTACATTTTTTTACATTATGTATGACAGGGGTATGCTTTTTCAGGTTCATAGGTGTAGGGAAAAAATAATTCACTGTTGAATTTAGGCGGATGACCTACAATAACCGAAACTATAGTATCTTTTCTCACATTTTTTCCCTAAAAGCACCTGCAATGCATTGCTGCCCCCAGAATTGGTTAGAGATGACCTGCCACATAGGACTATTGACAGTGATATGTTTAAGAAGTTAAAATTAACTGGATAATGTTTTTTTTTAAAAACAAATCAGAGAAGTACTTTTAAATCATTGTCTGGAAATGTTCCACTGTTTGCAGGCACAGGTAAAAGAAAGGCCAAGATAAGGGCAATAAACCGCCCTCAAAACCTCATTAGGCCAGTTTATTCTGAAAAACCCATCCGGGTAGGCAGGTATCTGTAACTGGGTATGTTGGTTCCTGGACCTTATCATGGACATTTAGGCTCCATTCCCATCACACCCCACCCTGAGCATGAGGTCTATCTTAGAATATCTTGCTAGATTCACATCCTGTTTTGGGATTTGTAACTGAATATCTCAGCCGCTAACCTCTGCGGGTCCAGGAGCTGTGGGAACATGTTCATTACCGCGTCTACTAACTGGGGCTGGAAAATCATACACAGCTTGGTGCGCACGCTTAATCGCTCAGCTGTGTACTGGTCAGGGGTTGGCCACTGGTGGAAGTCAGTACATGATGGTGCCATTGGTCTGTAGACAGGGTAGCTATTTTGAGACCTGCTTGGGTGCGGGATTTGGTATGGCTCTGACCAGTATTTAGGTGAGTGGGTAGAGGCAGGGTTATAGTCATCTGGAAGGCTATGATTGCCAGTTGAAGCTGTGTTGGCAGATTCCCTTCTATACATTGTAGGATTGTGGGGGGTGCTTTGGCATGACCTAGAGTGTGAGTGGACATCTTGGTTATATGGGAAGAAGGGTGGAGCAGAGTGACCCTGAGAGACAGGTTTTTGGGAATTATAGTGTTGGCGAGCATCCTTTTCTAAGCTATTTGAGTGCTGGCAGAAATGTCTCTGGTGGCTACAGCTGCAAAAGCTGCCGGGGCCCATCTGGTCATGGTGGGAAGGATTGCAGGAGCTGTTCATTCGACCTGGCCACATCTCAGCTAGCTGATTATCAAGAGACCCTAAACCAGAGTCCAAGCAGTCCTGAGAGATGAAGGGAAGAGAGTCCATATGAGTGGAGGAAGAGGAGTACCACTCAGAAGCTCCATTATTACTATTGTAATGTGCATTTAATGCCATCCTATTGTCCATTGCTTTTCCCTTCTGCAGGGAATTTGTTCTCTCCACTGGCAGCTTCTGCATGGAGGAGTTATCCGAGTCTACAGAGGGAATCTCTGCCAGTGACAACTTCCTCGTTTTCTTGTCTTCCATTTGTAAAGTTATTGTGCCCTTGGTGGGTGAGAGCCTGGCATTTGCACGAAGTTCATCGGCTACAGAGCGCTGAGGTTGGTTTATCCTCTCCGGATGATAAAATTTGCACTTCATTCCATAGGTACACTTCTTTCCTGCAGGGAAAGTGTAAACACGAGAGATGGAACAACAGTCTCTTATGGAAAGTCAATTCAAACTTGGTATATAAATTTTTTTTTTTATATCCAGTGCTCAATTTTAGATTATGCAAACTGTTTCAGCACAGGTACAGCCCAGCATTTGTTTGCACAATATAAATATCATGTACAGTATTGTTCATAAATAGTCAGTCAATAAATGGCAGCTGGCACAATTTATGGTTTATTTATATGAATATTCTAACACTTTGAACACTATGGGAAGAAGCTTATTGATGCATCCATTTGTTATTTGTAGTGTGCGCTGTATATTGCAATTTTCCAGTTTTGCAATCCACTGCAGACCTTGGAATCAATGATAGGGGAATAACTGTTTCAGATGCAAAATCGGATGCATATCATCATACTATGTGCGCTGCTAAACGATGCACTAACTCCCAAACGCCTGACTTCCCACATCACAAGCTAATGGTGCAAGTTTCCTTGATATACTGATATCCATCTGTAAGGGCAGGCAAGTCAGTAGGCAGGCAGTAAGCAGGTAAGACGCCGACAAGTGACGGCAGGTCTCGGGGGTCAGCGAGAGGGAAAGTGTAGCAGCATTTACATGTAGTTTTGAAGCAGGGGTCTCCGGAGCTGAATAGCATTAATTTTGGTTCCAGCAGGCCCCCTGCTTCCAGAGATACTTACCTCTTTAGGGGTTGGAGGTATCTGTTGCTCAGGTTTAAAGCCCCCGGTCATGTGGGGCAATAGGAAGCCGCCTATGACGTCACAGAAGCAGGGGTCCCCGGAGCCGAAATGAATGTGGTTCAGCTTCAGACACCCCCTGCTTCCTACCAAGTGAGAATTTTGGGGGGAATTGTTTTGTTTTTTTGGGTGGTCACCCTCAGTAGTGCTTGCCTAAGGGTGGCATATAACCTAGGGATGGGCCTGTGGAAGGGATAGCCATTATCCCTCAATGGCCATCTCACATGATAATAGCTACAGTATCTTGGCTTTATAAAGAACTGTTCCAAACTGGCACCTTCATGCTATTACATTTTCCGTTAATACTGTATGTGTGAGGGGTTGGGGAGATACCTGGAGTTAAATGATCACTTCTATTTTTTTCTTACCATAAGGACACTGTATTTTCTTGTTTTCGGGTAAGGAGGCTTTCTTTCTCAGAAAGTTTTCCAAGCTTGGCCCATGTCGACCCAATGGATCATCTGGAAGCATGAATCTAAAAAGAAATAAACAACGTTATTAAAACCATGCTTGACACTTAGCTGCCCATTTGCTTGACCTAAACTGGCCCACACCATGCATTGTCTGAGCTAACTCGATGACTGCTCACTTCCTGTGCAGTCATATGTGTTTAATGATATCATAATGTAAAAGAAGAGGAATGCTGTAGAGATGTCAACAAACATACATACCACCAACCATGTGTGCTGTGCTTCCCGTATGGGACACAGAATATGGAGACTTATAATGCAACACGTGCACAAAAAATTACAGCATAACATTAGAAAGGAACTTGCTACCTAAAGATCTAAGAGGCATGTTGGCACAATAACAAAGACAGCAGGAGTGGGAGTAAGTGCAGTGCATAGGTGTCTGTCAAAAATGGTTGGTAAGTGCCAAGGTTGGTGTGAGGAAGATTGTAATCCTAAACCCACGATCTATAATGATTCATTTAGTAGGTGGGTTTCCAGATTAGAACTAAAGCTGGGGAGACAAGGTGCTTGGCAGATATTGAGTGGAAGGTAGACCCAGAGGTTGCTAAATGAAGGAGAATTTAGGCATGAGAGACAATGTGGGTTGGAAAGGAGACAGCCTTGAGCAGAGCACAGAGATACAATGAAGGGCAGCGGAGTATTTTGTGCTTGACACAGAATTTAATATGATACCAAGAGAAGCATTTAAGAAGGCGAGATTTGTAACAAACGGGTTCTCATTGGGACACGATCCACCCATCTAACCCAAAATACGTACATATCATTAGCAAATGAATACATAAGTAGTCGTTCCTCTATGAACTTCTTCCACTCCAGACGCTCGCTCTGTAGGTCTCGGTAGGTGTCATTTGACACTATGACTCCGTCACAGGCACAGGCCAACTTCACAATGAACCTGTCGTCGTAGCACACCAAACGCTTTCCTCCGACTCGGCGGGATGGGGTGAAAACGAGGATTTTCTTCTTTTCCAGCTCTATGAGAATGTGCTGGTCTGGAGAAAGAAAAATGTGATTGATTTATTTTCTGATCATGTAAGAAACTTGTTCAATATACTGCAATTACAAATATAGGATAAAGTATCTGTCTAAATTTAGCATAGTTTTGAACTTGGACATCTGAAGCCAGGTCCCCCGCTGGGCTTCCCTCGGCTCCGCCTTACCTCCGGTAGCTGCGGGCTGTAAGGGAGGCGAGTGCATCGCCGGAGCTCCTCGGCACAGGCGGTGGCAATCTTGCGACTCCATGCGCAGTGCATGCGTGGGTTGCCGTGGCCATCTTGGCACACCTCGCGCATGCGCAGAGCAGTTCCACAGCGGCGGCCATTTCAGAAGTACTCCGCAGGGGAACTACCATCCCCAACAGCCCCTGGGGCTACTAGACACATGGGCTGCAGCAGCCAATCGCACGGCCGGAATCCCCTGCGATCAGATTGATACATTTGGCGCGCTCAGAGGGACCACGGCAGTCGGAGCCAGGATAGAGAAGGGGAAGGTAGGGTCTGAGTGTCAGTGGCATTTAGACTAGGCCAGAGTACCCCCTTAGGTCCAGATAGGACCCACTCAAGTGAGCTTGTGGTTTCTTCAGGGAAGGCCCTAGATAGGGATGCTTCCCCATTTACTGAGTGGCATCAGGGACACAGAGGAAGACACTGTGTGGGGATTGCGGCCTGTGCAACTACGTACAGAGACTCTTAAAGGTGGGACCCACCTACTGGAGACCACCCAACGCAGAGGCGGACGGTGACGTTGCTGGATTAGCGGATCTCTATCGTTAAGTCGGTCGCAACGAGTACTGGAGTACTCGGCAGGTACCTCCCAAAGTGCACCAACAACTCACGGGGTAGCGCTACTCCCTATACTTTTGGGTGGGTCGCACCTAATGTACTTTGGGGACACTCATTGGTGGTACGGAGTTGGGGGTTGTTATACAGGGTACTGTTGATGGTGTATAGTAAAGGTTGTTATTATATTTACAGACGTGTGTATGTATTATTGGTATTGTTCCTGGGCGGGGCTTATCCTACTGCGTCAGGATCCCTTTCAGGTGGAGGCGCTGCACCGAGGTGGATATCTAATCACCCCAGGCTCCCAGTGGTGGAGACTCCGGCCTTCTTTGAGCCAACAGGTAACGGCAGTACCGGTAGTCTCTTTAGTAAGGGGGAAAGAGGGCTACATGTGGGGATTTTTTTTTTTCTCATTCTATTATGTAACTACGTAAGTTGCCGCTTCCCCATTATGAATTATTTTGAAAGTGAGCTCTGTGATGCCCATTAAAGCAGATTGCCAACCTTATTTTATTTTCATAGCTTTTTTTAAAATCTTATTTTAAGGTATTTTACAAAAAGGCCCAAAGCCTGCAGAAGGGTGTTCATATGACACATCACATTTCCCCCCCCCCTCTCTCTCCCCGCACATCATTCTCCCCCCCTCTCTCCCTGCACATCACATTTACCCCCCTCCTCCCCCTGTACATCACATTCTCCCCCCCCCTCCACATCACATTCTCCCCCCCCTCCACATCACATTCTCCCCCCCACCAGAATGAGCTGTTTTCCCAATGCAATTTTTCAAATGTGTTATCTTAATCTTCTCAAAAAAAAAAGTTATTTGAGGTCTATTAATGTCACTAAATGAGGGGCTCAGCAGTCATAATTAATGTAGCTTTTGGGCTTATTTTTTTAAGGAATAAAGTACACAATCCCTGAGCAGGGGCAAAAAAGGCAACCCAATTTACAGTATTGCAAAGAAAGTTTGAAAAAATGCACATGCCAGTAGAACTGCCCTATTAAGCTCCTCGCTGGGAGAAGTACTGTAGGGATGTGGGAGCAGGCTCTTAAAGGACTTCATAAGCTTTGTTTTTGTGTGCAATACTTGCAGATGAGGTCACTGGGACAAAAACATGGTTTCACTAACACATTGGAGGTTAAGATGCATGGAAGATATTCACGCAGAAGCCCTTATCTGTGGCACCTCATCATTTACAACATGCAGGGCAAGTCTGACCATATTCAGTGTCTTGGAAGATGTTAGTACAAGTTAGTGCAAAGCCCTGTGCAACTAAAGATAACAATGGTTAATTATGTAATGAGATTGTCTCAGATATGATTTAATTTATTTCCTGTTTCATTGTAGTCCAGATATTTTTTTTGTGTAAAGATTACCTGCTGTTCTCTCATTGGTTCTAAAGTTTGACTACGGGCTTATTCTATATCTGCCAAAGTGGGCGCCAGGTTGTTGTTTCAAGCCCAAAATTCCCCATTGACTTTAAATGGAGCTTTTCATCCAAAAACAACCCAAATGGCTTCTTCAGCGTATGTAGAATTACCCCCTAAATGTGCTTCAGCGGCTAAAACTTTGGAACAATTAGAGATTTTATGACTGGTCAAAATATAAGTTGAAAATATGTAAATGAGGCATTACTTGGCAGGTAAAATGTCCTGCCGTTTGGGGATTATTAACTGCTTCTAGAGGACCTTTGCTTGCTTTGAAACGTGTTGCAGGTCTCTCTGAAAGTGGTTCTATCTGCTCAGGGCTGCCTCCTTTCTGTCCAACATGGCTCAACTACTTCTTTTGTCTTCACAGTAGACTTCTGTGAAGTTGACTGTTTGGTTGTACCTGTAATGGGCACCTCAGGCCTGTGCTGCTCTTTTCTCCAGGAAGGTACAAAAACGGTGATGTCCGTGTGCCCTCTTTCCAGGAAACAGTTGATGGCCAGCAGAATCCCACGGCAAGAGAACACTTCTTTATTTCCGTGACTGCAAAAGAACAGGGCACATTGGTCGTCAATGTCTTGTACATGTTGTACAGGGTAGAGCAATGTATAAAGTATATATCGTCGTTGTAGAGATAAATCATGAACTACATTCTTTGAGTACTGATGAAAAAGGCGAATACATGTTCTTTTTTTTTTACAGGAAAAATTCTGTATTTAAAAAGGAAGGTAATTTGATATGACAAGTTCTGAAGATTAGGTGTAGTTAATACATTTTTCAATAGAAATAAAGACATTCCAAGTCAGGAAGTGTATTTAGTTAGGAGTAATGAGTTTTACCTCTCCAACAACGATATACGGTTTAGGTAATAGAAGCTCAATCCAGGTGAGCTATTAGAGAGTCTCTAACCAACATACATTCTGCACATACGAACAGAACTGATAGCAATCAATCAGTGTAGGTAAAATGTAACTTTTAATATCACAACAAAAAATAATCAGAATAACTATATACAAACAGCAAACCTCCTCTGAAGATTATGTAGCTATGAAACGTGTTCAGAAGCACAGACGTTCCCTTTTTTTATTCTCAGTTTTATCATGTGATATTAAAAGTTATGTTTTACTTACACTGGCAGCTATAGTTAGCCCTGTTAATATGCGCTTAGCATTTTGAACATATGAAGAACTGTGTAACATTTGTCCTACAGTATGAATGACATTTGGCAGAAGTCATAAAAGCTACATCCTAGTCGGCACTGGGACGTTATAGTTGCCGACTTTCCGTTTTCTGGGAGTCTCCTGAAATGTATTCAGGTCCCCGGGGCTCCCTTTCTCTTTATTCTGGGAAGTAACAGAGACCATGACAAAGATAAGGGACAGTTATTGCAAGAAGGATCTGACCGACAGAATATGCAGCGCTGCAATTGGGATTATATTAAGGCCACCGTGCGGAATAGAGAGTGGTTAACATGTGTTGAAGTTATACAAAGCTATTAAGGATACTGTAACTACTTTTTACTGAAGGGTCTGTGTATCAAGGCAATTCTTGTGTTAAAGCAGCAAAACGTGAAATCTTATGGGGTTTTTTTTTTAAATAAATCAGTTCTATAGTATCAGATAATAGTGACTATTATTTTTTTTATTATTATTCGATTCTTAATGCCATTTTTAATTAGTTTTAAAGCATCCTTTGATTTGTATAGCACTTTCCTGTTTGGGATCATTTGTTGCAAATGTTGCCAGCAGTTTGAGCTGCAAACTGTAATAGATAATGTTACCGTAGTAATACAAGGATACATTGTAGCTGCTCAGTTACACTGACTGAAGCGCCCATTACTTTAGGCACACAGTCAGTATTTTTACAGATTTATAACAGGAGCACCAAACAATTGCCAGCTTAGGTAAGAATGTAGAATTATACATTGTCACATGCTTTAAAAATACAAATAATAAACAAAAAAGTTGGAAAGTGGTATTGCTGCTTTAAATTCAAGCTAGAATAGTTTTTATCTTGCGTGTCTCTGCGTCAGCGTATCCAGGTACTTTGCTATTTTCCCTAAATGCGTCTGCTCGTGAGAATCAGTACAATGAGTTACATACAGTATAGACGCACATAGGCCAATTATACAATTAATACCATCGCTATATTACCAGATCTACGTCACCATTATTTTGTCTCCTTAGCTAAAATAAAAACGCTGCAGCGTAAATCTGTCTGTGTGATATGTAGAAAAATTGACACACACACACACAATTTTACAAAATAGATAAAAGAATTCTGCTATGATAAACCTGCACAATCTTCATAATGTATTTAGTGTGTCATAGAAAGATGTTAAAATCAGGGATGGGGGGGGGGGGGGGGGGAGAGCAGGAAGATGAAAGGAGTATGACCCAGGACAGATGTTTGCTGCAGGGTAGTTGGGTAATCCCTGCGCAGCGTTGCTAGTATCAGTAAAAAGGATTAAAGAGCTCAGTTTCCTGAACTGTAAGCCACTCCTTAGCCATTATTTTGGGAATGACTCACATAGGATTTTATACAACACAGTAAGATAAACTGTTATCTAAATTGAATGTGTGCATTATATCTCATATATATGTTGCGTTGTGTACTCATTTGCATGTCATTGTGTGCTCATTTGCATGTCCTTTCCCAGAATCCCTTGCTGCAGTGGAAGCACTGTATGCTAGGTTATATAACGGTGAAAGGCAGGGTTGCAGACCTGTCTAAGACATGTGAATGTGCTCACAAGTGATATTCTTTATTGGCTATATGCCAACGGTAGAGGTTTTTTGTTGCCTTTTTCACCCACATTTGCGTAGGGTTCTGTGTGTAGACGTATACACACACACACACACACACACACACACATTTTAGTAGGGAAAAGGTGCCAGAAACCCAAGCAAAGGAAATTTTATTTATATCTACAATAAATTATTCAGTTTAAAAAGGAGCAGTTCCACCAGCAAGGGGGGTCTGAAGCTAAACCCTGTTAATTTCGGAACCAGGGTACCCCCATTCATGAGCTAATTACTGGGGAAGGTGCCGTCAGTAGCATCCCATACAGGTGAAAAAAAAATGGTGTTTATCCATCACAGCTTCCCATTGGCCCAAGAGATTTAAATACCAGGAAGTAACAGGCAGCACCTTTCGCGGTAAGTATGTCGAGAGCCAGAGGGTCTCTGCGGCTGAAACCGCGCGACCCAGCTCTGGATACCCCCTGACACACACACACACACACACGGTGGACAAGAGGACCATACTGCAGCTGAAGCATTTCTCCCTCTCTCCTAGTTATTATATGACAGCCCCATTCCTAATAAATTCATAAAATCGCAGAATTAAGTTCTCCTGAAAACCAAATCTTATGTCTCATACGAGCCATTTTTAAAATCATGCAGCGCATTGTTAATTTTTGTGTGGAACATCCTGCATACAAGTTTCAGTCGTCTTTATCGCCAACCTCTGCGGGGTCTTAATGGCCCAATTTGTATGGACCAAAGACAGGGGTGCCCAATCCATTATGGCCCAATATGTATGGACACATACTGTATACCTCAATGTGTCCTTTTGCGGATAGGTAAAGCGAGAGGCGGAACTAGGGGGGGCGAGCGAGGCAGCTGCCCAAGGCGGGCAGATGAGGAGAGCGGAGGGGGGAGCAAGATGGTGGCAACGATGGCGGAGCAGGGAGTAGGAGAGGGCGCCCCAGCGGTCTGACCTGAAGTATGTTAGAACTTCTGGTGTTTGCCACCAGGACGGACCCCCCCCCCCCCAGGTAGGGACTTTTATCTGAGTTGTGGGTTGGGGGTGCTTGAGAGAATAGGGGCATGATGGGGAGTGAGAGGGGGCAGAGGGCATGGTAGGAGGGCTGAGAGAGACTGGGAGGTGTGGGGCTGAAGGAGAATGGGGCAGAGAGAGAATGGGGGCATGGGGTAGGGGCAGAGAGAAAATGGGGAGGAAAAGGGGGGGGAGTGATATAGAACAGGGGGAGGAGGTGAGAGTAAGAGAATGGGGGGGAGGAGGGGGTTAGTGACAGAATGGTTGGAGGAGAGACAGATTGGTGAGGGGGAGGAGATGCATACAAAATGTTCACAAATACAGTTAAAAACTGTATTGTTTTGCCTTGGTTCTATAACAAAAATAGGGGAGTTGGGGGGTTGCCACGGCCGCAAAAATAACTAGTTCCTCCTCTGGGTATAATAAAAGGGGAAGCCGAATGACTGATCAGAGGTCACACTGAACAGGGAAAATAAAATATACCCATCTCATGTTGCATTTGACCTTCAACTTGTTATTTTATATTTCAAGTTTATTTTTGGAAGGCAGTTTCCTGGTTGCGTGCTGAACACGGTAACTTTTCATAATTACCAAGTAGTCTGTTTAACCGCATACCTCCCTATATAATATCACGCTCTCACACAATACTTTAATAGGATCATCCTCTTAACCCGGTCAGTGCCAGAAAGGTGCATTACCTTGTGCGACAAGTCTCTCTGGTACGGACGTGATTAAAAAATTGGACTCGCCCTCTAATTAGTTGTTCGGATAAACTCTGGCGGGGTCACCCTTTTAAAGTCAGGCTTTTACACTCATCACTTGTCACTTTCATGATGTCAAGGTCTTAAAGGTCAGAAGTGTCATCATCCAACACACATTAGTTGCCAACATAAGAAAATCTTACTGACAAATTAATCAGAAGATAAACCACCAGCCATCACATCTGTACACAGCAGAGTGCTACCCTAATGGAAGATAAGCAGGGGGTTTTGGGAGAGGAAATAGCAACCACAGAGAACCTATCACTATGATCACATACTCCACTGATAATGTATGTTCTAGGGCAATATTGATACCCAAGTGGTGGAAAGAATGCTCCCCCCCCCCAAAGTTCGTTATCAGGATTGATTAATAAACAGGTGTTTAAAAAACAATTTAAAAAAAAATAACAACTGTGGACATTTTTATGAATTCCACAAGAATACTTTTTACGCCGATATAGAAAACTAGTGGAGTGTCTCACAAATGGCACAGGAGGATTTTGAAATGGGTGTTATGCTCTTGGGTAAGACAGGAAACGAAGATAATTTTTAGGTCAGCAACGTTCGTCAGCCCTCTTGCATAACCTTATATACTTGGTACCTACACTCCTTATATGGGATCCAGACGCACTGGGTATTGCTCCTCCTTATATTTCCACTTTAGCCAATCTTTTAATTTAAAAAAAAAAAAAAGGCTGAAGTGGAATTCACAAGCAGGAAGGGTGACACCTTTCTTCTGATCATCTGAGGCTGTCAATCCACATAAAGGTTGTGAAATAAAGGTGATTCATGTGAATTGCTCAGTCAGCTCCACGGACAGCGTCAGCATATTCAGGCTTTAAAAATACCATCTCAATATGCAGTGGATCTGCTTCTCAATGAGAAGCCTCTGAATTTCATTGGAGTTGAAAGGCTGCCCTAGCATGGAGACGTTGCTTAACACCAGGTTCAACAAAGTATCCGGCCGCTCCTTCTCTTACCGTGCACCCCACAACTGGAACAGTCTACCGGAGACTCTCACAGACGCTAGCAGTCTAAGTTCTTACAAAACTAAAGCGGTCTCACATGTTCATCTGATCTGTAACTGTTACATATTAGTATCATATATATTATCGTTAACTGTGCATACAATGTCTTGTATATAATTTATAACCCTGTTCACTCATTGTAACTATGTATTGGTCATACAGTAACTCTATGCCAAGGACATACTTGAAAACGAGAGGTAACTCTCAATGTATTACTTCCTGGTAAAACATTTTTATAAATAAATAAATGTTGTATAGGGTTCTCTTGATCCAGAATCTGCCTCTTAATTGAGGCACCAAGAATGGCAGAAGCAGTAGCTTAGTGGTAATGTTGCTGCCTTTTAAATGGGGAGACAGGGTTTGAATCCCATTGTCAGATCTTCGTGGGACCTTAAATAAGTCACTTTACCTCCCTGTGCCTCAGGTACCAACATTAGATTGTAAGCTCTTCAGGGCAGGTGCCTGCACACTATGTACAGCATTCTGAGCACCCTGGCAGTGTGATACAAGTAAAAATACTAGTCTTAATAGTAATAATTTAAGAAAAAGACAACGGTAACTAATCTGAAACAATACGTTCTAGAAGGAATTCCACTTTTTAGGAATCCAGTCTAATTTAGCAACATATATTATATGGGAAGCAGAGTGAACCCAATCTACCATGTAACACTTTGCATTTGCTTTTCAGGCCTCTTTAGCAGCAAAGGTTATGAAACTGCATCTCTCGGGCTGCTTCTAACATGTCAATAATCCATCATTGTAGCTGAAGCAGTTTTTTTTCCGCCCTTTACAAAAGATACCTTTCTTTTAATACAGAACACTTCCTGGTTAATTCTGAAACGTCCAATGTTTTGCCAAAGGCCAGCGGTGCTAAAAGTTGCTAAACTGAGTCGAACCTCTGAGAAAATTCCCAGTAGGAGGAAGAGCAGGCCTATTTACATAAAAAAGAAAAAAAACATTTGCATAAAGTTGACAGAAAGCTGTTGGGGCAGGCAGGACCCCAGGTAAATGAATCAGTTAGGAACAATGCCGCAGATTAAACATACAGGAAATTGCAGAGTGGAATTTCCCCTTCTGGCCACCTGACACCGATTAAACTTTGTACCTTGTTGTGCAGCCTCACTGACACACAATGTTATATGCAAGCTCACCAAGTGTAATGATCGGTGATGAGAGCAGTGTGTCCATTTTTCCTGTCCCTTCCACATCAATAGTAATATGTTCCTATGTTACTACCATATATGAAGTAAAACAGTCATTCATTTATAGCACAAATAAGGAGGTTCATTTAAACCAAATGGGAAAAGCACATTCAGAGAGTTACAGTATAATTAATGTAGCAGAGACACACTCCAATAAACTAGAACAATGCTTATTGCTAATGCCCCATGCCCCTTGGGACCTTCCTAAAGAAAGAAGGTACAGTAAACCACACATCAAACTGCAGTACGGTACTTAAACCCCAAGTCCTGTCAAGTTTTACAACCAAATATGTAGGCACTTGGATCACAGGAACATAAAGAGACATTAATATGATCTTCATGGACACATATTAGCTGCCAACAGACTTAAGGGCCTCATGCAGAGAGCAGCGCTATTTGAAATCGCGCCATTTTCCAGAGAAAATCACGCTAAAAACAGCTGAAAATGGCGAGCTAGGGAAAACGCGCCATTTGTTTTTTCTATTTCAAAATCTCGCCGTGCGGCTGGCGAGAAACTACATCTCGCCAGTCTGAAAAGTATCCTAATTCAGAAAGGCGCGCTCGCCATCTAGCGGCTGTTTTGGGCGCGATTTTCGTCAATTTTCTCCGCCAACTAAAGTTGGCAAAAAGCCGGCTATAGGGGAAAAAAAAAATGCGCGATTTTTTTTTTCACCTTTCAGCTGCGCACATCTCCTTATTTACAATTCTCCACATGCAGTAATGCTAAAAATAGCGGATTTCGCCATTTCTGTATATGGAGAATAAAACTCTGCATTAAACCTACTTTTTATTCCCCTCTCCAATTTTAAAAAGCGCTGCTCTCTGCATAGGCCCCTAACAAGGAATCTCTCTCTTTGGCTCAGATCCACAACGCTTTGTAAAGTCACTTAATGTTGCGGTAACCTAACTTATTGTCACATTAACACCAACGGTGTATCTTTAGAGAACAATAACATAACATTAATCCATGTTCTCTCTCGCAAACAGCAGAGCGTTAACTGCCATAGACGTTAGTGAAAAGTATGTAAATGATATGTAAATGAGGACATTGAATATACACTAAAGTTTGTTACGGGTAACGCTGGGACTCAACGTTATGTTATTTAAGATATACTCACTCTAGAGTCTGGAGTGAGTATAACACCACAGTTAGGCATGATATAGATAATATAGCATTATTTCACGGCATTATTTCCCTCTCTTCTTTCTCAACTAAATACCTTTGTAAGGGTCTGTTTTGGAGTAACGCTAAGAGATCCTTATCTTATTATTGGAACACAACATTATGCTACAATAACATGATGTTATCCCAGGGGTGGGCAACTCCAGTTCTCAAGAGGTTAGGTGGTCAGGATATCCGTTTCAGCACAGGTGGGTAAGTCAAAGACTGAGTCACCTGTGCTGAAGCAGGGATATCCTTAACACCTGTTGGTGGTCCTTGAGGACTGGAGTTACTCACCCCTGCCTTAAGCCCATGCTGATGAGATGTAGTTCAGATGTTGTTTTCGCATATATTTAGCATACCACGTTAACGATGGGAAAATAACATCCATTTTTGTTTTAGCCAGCGTCCCATTATGAGCCAAACAAGATGGAAACGGCTGTATTGGTTAGGAATAGTCAGGAATGAATGTGTTGGAGAGCTGTGTGCCTGACAGCGCCTACCTACATCTAGTGCCATTAAAAACACAAGTTGCTCCACCTACATTTCACAGACTAATTAACCAAACCACTGATGTGGGAAGACACTTCCAGCTAAAAAATAAATTCTTTGGATGGTTCACTCCAGTTTAAAATGACTTCACAGCACTTTGAACCAGGAAGTTGTTAAATTCAGAATTAATTTCTGAGATATGCCCAAGCGAAATAAAACTGTTTTGAAAGACTTCTAGCTACGCAGCAGGAAATGATTCAGTCGTGGCTTCAGAGTCTGTATGTTTTGCATCCACTACACCTCCAAGAATGCATTAAGCAACATATCCTACAGATCACTCATGGCGAGTGTATATCAAAGCACAGGAGGAGTGTTTGCTTAAATGCACTGCACCATTTTCTGCTGGTGGTTGCATCAGATGAAAATGTATGAGCAAACTTATTAGCAAACTTTCTTACATACAGATTAACAAAAAAGGTTTTTAAATGAGTCAGAGATACACAAACATTATATATACCCTTCAAGATAAGAGCATAATATAACACCTCTACAGTGCCCCGGTTCTTCCGGGGCTCGCGACTACGTAATCGCTTGGGTTATTGATCACATGGTCACTGAGAGGCCCCTGATTACGTTATTAGAAGTGGAGGGTGCTCCACTCCCGTTTAGTTCACCGCTAAACATGATCAACCCTAGAAAAACAGGCATTATTGCTATGATGTAGCCCCTAGAGTGTTAGTCCTCATGACATACAGGTCACATCCTAAGGGCCGGCTAAGATTTAACAAACACTTTTGAAATCACAAGCTGACACACACGGAACAGAAAGTACCATGATACTTTGATGTTAAAAGTCAAAAGATGGAAATGTTGTTCTTGGCAAATATTTTAACATTGCCTCCTTTGGATTTCCAGCACCCTTGGCAGTGAAGGGATCTATCTACTTTTTTAATGAGCATGAAGTTCCATGCTGTACTGGTCCTTGTATGAGCAATAGAAATAGGGTAGGTTTCTATAGCATGATGACCTGTGTAACAGCGTAGAAGCCAATATCAAAGTGACCCAGAGTCATAAGTTCAGTAGGTTAAATTCAGGTGATATATGATTGATCCCCGTGTAATTAAATTCTTTGGAAGGATTATAGGATCTTTGTACTGTTTGTGGAACAGTTGTTCATTTTTTTCCTCCTTTATTCCCCTTGAGAAATAAATATATTGCTATTTTCACTGCTGGCTTGAAGACTGCAATATTTCTACAAGAGCATAACAGTTGGAAAGAAAAATGGTTTAATTTGAAGGTCAATAAAATATTTGTTAGAAAACCCAATGACGTTGATACGTTGTGCCTTGTCGGGGGGGGGGAAGGGGTTGTTAGGTGCCTCTTTAATACCCCTTAGCATGAAAAAGTAACCAATATAATAAAAGCATTACATGGGTGTGGTTGGTCATAAAAGGTGAAGTTCTGATTCATACACAGTATGTCCTAGATGGAAGTCCATTATATCTCACACGTGAGAAAAATCTGGGAAATTTAAGGAGCACATACACACCCATCCTGCCCACTTAGAACAAGCTGCACATTTTCACCCATGTTGCTTAAGAAAGGAAGTTGTGGATTAACACAACATTTACATATTGTATTAAAGGGAACAACTAGTATCCATCTCTCTCTCTAAGCTTCTGGAAGGTGCCTGACTAATTTCTATGGTTTTAACTTTTCTTCTTTATCCTGTGCGTAACTGGGAAGAGACCAAGGGGACACAAACACTGACAGAGAGAAGGGACAGTCATTGAGAAGGAGAATAGGAGACAGTAGTATAAGGATTTAAATACAGAGAGTGACACTTTGAGAAGGAGTGCAGCAAAGATACATAGAACCCAAGAGTTTGTGGGCAAGTCTTCTACACATCTCTAAACCTGCTTCACTCGCCCCATTGTCCCAATTCATACAGTGGCAAAGCTGGAGATAAGGATGCGGAGGAAAAATATGGAAACAAGCACCCAGTAGCCATGTCAATTGGGGTTCCTATTCACTTTATTACATGGAGGCATAGAGCTTTTGGATAACCAGCGAGAAGTAACATAGGAGACAAAGAGCCAGTGACAGGAGACCAGGGCAGTCACAGTGAGGAGGAACATTGGGGATAGAGATGGGGATGATGACTTTTAGAAAGTGGGATAATGAAAGGACAATGAAAAGGGCAGTGACAGAGAATATATGTAATATTATATATTGCTGATTTTAATTCACATGTTCAGTTCCTTTGATTCTGATACATTGTTGCTCTTTGGCACTGAATGTGGTTGAAACATTTGGAAATAATGATTATAATATCCTTGTACCTATAAGTGTTTTTATGAATACACTATTTCCAGCTCCCACGGCACAAATCAGCCTGCATTTCATTTCACTAAAAGGGATTATTCATAAAACACACAAATAATTAAATCCAACGCACCTCATTGCCACATTGCTGCCATCAATGACAATTGGCCTCAAGTTACTGCCATCATTCTCATCGGTTGGCGTTATAGATGGCGCAGCCCTGGTTGTCAAACCCCCTCGGGGAACTAATAGGGATTCTGATGTATCTTCGGGGAGAGCCTCCTTTTCCGGGTTCGCCCCATGTTTTACCAGCTCTCCAAGTACAGTGTTGGTATCCGCATCGACCCCAAGACTCTGCAGGACCCCATGGATTTCTTCTGAAGAGTAACCTAGCTTACGGAAAAAGTCCACTTTCAGCTGCATCTCGCCCTGGTCAGCAGGATCGGGCAAGCTGTTTTTTTCAGGTGAGCGGTCCCCTCTTGTGCCTTTCTGAGTCCTGACTCTGGCAGGTCCATAGCTTAGACTGTGGTAGCCTATATCTAATGCATCTCCATTCCTCATTGTCCAGTCACTCTGTGGGACTTCATTCACTTTGATCTTGCTGACTGGAAACTCTCTCCATCCTGGAAGATCTAAAGTGCAGTTTGACTCATAAGGAAGGCCCTCCATACTTCTCTCTTCAGTTCCCTGCTGTGCTGATCTCCAGATCCTGTGGACACAGAATTAATGATTAACTCCATCAAACTTTTACCAATAATATTAACTACAGCAAACAATGTTCTGTTGCCAATCTTTATTTCTTCTGGGTCAAACAGTTTGGCTCTCCACATCATTGTACCTGTTCAATAGTTGCACTTTACAACAAAAATACAGATTCAGGAGTGTATTCCCAGCAATTTAACCAAGAGTTGCCAACTTTTAAGACATTCATTTTGATATGTTCCCTGATACATACAGTAATGGTAAATTATACCAGACATACTTCAGTGGAAAATCTACATTTCCACCTGTTTTTTAAAGGGTTGGAAACCGATTTTAAAAATAACCATCTCCCTGGCAATTCTTATGTCTCAAATTCAAAGCCTTTAAAAACAGGATTTGGGTCTGTTCTTCAATGGGATTGTCAAGTGTTATTACTTCTTCATACAACGTCTTACACCGCACACATGCTATTTTGTATACTATATTGGAATATAATTTGTAGACTTCTATATGGGTGATGGTTGTTGAAACGTGAATGATATAGATATTGATAGATATAGATATACACACACACAATTTTAGTGAAAGGGAAACTAAAAATTAAAAATAGTGCTCAGTAATTCTACAATGATGCACAGGAAGATCATAGCTACTTAGAATTAGGCAACATGTAGTGACGACATTGCTTTTTCACTGTGAAACATTAGTCCCCGTTAGATTTATGGCTTCTAGTTCATATAAATGTGGGTTTCCTTCTGCTTGTCACAAACATTATTTAGTCTCAATATAGAAGGTTAAACGGAAGTTAACAGGAACAGAAGATCATCTGACAAGAACTGATATTTAACTCCAGCTCTTGCTGCACATGCAAACACGTGATACATCACAAACGCTCAGCAGCGGTTAGGTTACCACAATTGGTCAGAACTACTTCACTGATAATGCGTAGCAAACCTCTCTGACACTGACAGTTTTTATAGCAGGGTAAATATAACTATGCCTTGGTAAATAAATAAAAATAAAAAGAAGAGCAATACTCTGAGTTTTGAAATACATTACAAACACGAGATACTTATTTTCCCTGCATTATGAGCCTTTATGCAGCTATGTGCTTGCTGGTTCCTCTGGTAGAAAGGGTGTTAATATTAATGGGCCACATAAACATTCACCGAAATATCAAGCAACAGAAAACCTACAGCAACAAAACCCTGTCACTGCCGTGTCAATGGTAGTGTAATAAAGTTAATTATCAGAGCAATAAATATCAGAGGAGATGCATAACGCGCTGTTTATGTTAAGCGCTGGTGAAGATGACGCAGAGACGATTCCAGCGCTACAGAGATCAGGGCTTCATCAGCTTGGTTTGTTTGGGGGGGTTCTTGACAATAACAAAGCTGACCCCAGAGAAAGACAACGCCTCACAGTGCGAAAGTGACGTAATGCGTGACCATGTGTCCCGCCGGAGGTGTGTTCATATTGGGGGGGGCCATCAAACATCATATCGCAGCAGTGGGCGCAACGCGTGGCATGCGCGGGTCCGGTGACATCTGCAGCGCGCGCGCCTGCGCATCTCCCCTAGAGAAGGAAACTCGTGCAAGTTCTCACAGCGGGGCGCGCGGGCAGGACGGGGAGAGGGACCGGGACCTGACAGATAGCTCTGATTTCCCACAGAAAGGCAACACTACCTGCCTGGCCTTACCAGTTCCTTGTGGATGAGTAGGTTGCAGGCACATAAGAGAAAGCTTTTCCTTAAGTTCAGCGGCTGAGGCGCACAGTGCCGCCTCCCCTCTGACATCTCTGCTGTGTGTCTCTATGTAACAGGAAGCTGCAGCACAATCAGCCAGGCATGTGTGTGTGTACAGAGGAGGGTTTGGGGAAGGAGTGGGGGTGACAAATGCAGGCTGGACACGTTAAAGAAACAGTCTCACTAAAGTCAGCTACTGACAGCTATGAGCAATGAGGAAATGTCATCTCATTTTTTTTTAAAGACATTTTATTTACATACTTCTCAATGATTTGCAGAGGTGGGGAGGACTGTGAGAAGGGAAGGGTGATAGTTAAACTTGTTTGTTGCACTCCAGCGATTACGTACTCAACATGTTTTACTGTCAAGAGTACCAACCAGGAAAGGTGGCAGGATGAGGAAAAGATAAGAGCAGAAACAAGGGCAGTGAAGCCAACTGAAACTAAAATGACAGCGCTGTACAAAAGATTTGCTGGGGAAAAATTGAAATCATGATATACAAATGTGTATACTGGTCTGTTTTTTTTTTTTTAGTAGGTTAAATAAACACAGGCACCAATAACCTAGATTTAACGCTTTGAGACAGATCACTGTTAGTTTAGTCTTTGGCTGAGTCCCTGTAGGCGCTGAGCGCGCTCATGCTTAGAGCATGAGCGTCGGGTGTCCTGCAACTTGCGGACGCGCACGCACGGGGGGGGAGGAGGCGCAATTCCGGGCTATTTGAGCAAGCGGGAAAGTATAAAAAATGTATTTACAAAAGCGCCGAGCGTGTGTGCCCGCGCATGGCGTGAGCCGGAGGACGCTTGCGTCCGTGTGCCCCTCCCACACGTGCTCCTGCAGCCCAGCGATCTGTGTTCAGACTGCATGAGTCGGGTCGCAGTGGGGGGCGGGGCGAACGTTTCACAGAGCTGGTTCGCTGAGCCAGCTTGCGTGACGCGACTGCAGCCCCAAATATCATTTTTGGTTGCAGCGGCAAAATGTAGCAGCGTCAACGCTGCACTTTGCCGCTGGTGGTTTTCAGTTTGAACACTGCCACCGAACAACCTGAAATTGCGACGGACGTGTGCGCGCGTCGCGTAGCAGCCACCTTGAACACGGCCTTAAGAATTCATTTTTATTTATTTATAAAAAATGTTTTACCAGGAAGTAATACATTGAGAGTTACCGCTCGTTTTCAATTCTCTCCTGGGCACTGAGTTATAAAAAAATACATGGTTACATGAACATAGCATGGCGTTAATAACCCTTCCTTCTTGAATGTTACAGTGCACATCTGTTTCACTTATAAATATCCTGAACATTCCATGTTGGTGTTAAACGAAGAAACAGCCCCAAACCTCTCCCATAAATCCCTCTGCTCAAATGTTAATCCTTTCAGCACTGGAATGGTAAAACCTTGCTGAACATTTGCTTAGTGGTGGGACATGGGAAAGATCAGCAGTTGAGGCTTGGCTGTGTGTCAGAACCTCATGACGTGGAGAAATAAGCCCATTTATTTATTTATAAAATATTTTACCAGGAAGTAATACATTGAGAGTTACCTCTCGTTTTCAAGTATGTCCTGGGCACAAAGTAAAACAAATAATACATGGTTACAAATACAGTTACATAATGAGCAGGGTATACAAGACCCTGCGTGCACAGTTAAAGAAAATATATATTATGGGCGTATGAAACAGTTACAGACCAGATTAAAGTGTGAGACAGCCTTAGATTTGAAAGAACTTAAACTGGTGGAGGATGTGAGAGTCTCTGGTAGGTTGTTCCAGTTTTGGGGTGCACGGTAGGAGAAAACTCCACCACACAACAAACAAAATCCTACAAAATCCTTATAGCCATTATTTTCAGCGTCCCTGGGTTTTACCCCCGTAAGCAGCATTAAAAGGGTCAGAGGAAGTGACAGACACAAAAAAAAAAGCGAGTCACAGGGAAGTAGTATAGAAGACAGAAGAAATAGACCAGTCACAGCATAAGGGACAGAGAAACATAAGTATAGGTGACAGTAAGGACATAGGGGAAAGAGGTTGGGAAGAGTGGCAGATTGCATGCATATGCAGTGTTATAATTAACCCCTCCAGCAACAGAGACTACAGAAGTTTACTGATCCACTAGGGAACTGAATGGGGCTCGCATATTGCAGGGTGAAATCATGTCCCTTGTGGTGTTAACCAAATCTGTTGAAGGATTGTTAATGTCCTGCCCCCCCCCCCTCCTCCCCATTCCCTGCCTTCATTCTGCCACCCTCCAAGCTGCTTTTGAGATGAGTGTCCCAGGGATGTCACACATTGAGAGGCTGCAACGGTGAACTCTGCTGCACTGGCCACCTGTTAACCCTGCCTCTTTCTTTGCCAAGCAACGCATTGCGGTGCAGGCATTCAAACGGTTAAAGTGCCATGTTCCCAGTGCTCTCCTTTACTTGGCAGACATTAATGGAGGATTATCCCATACAGTAGCTCTCAAACCGAGGGCGAGAGGTTAAACTGTCATATAGCCCTCCAACCTACTTTGCAGCCAGAGAAATGTTGCAAAGGGTTTCAGAGTCCTATTAAATATATATATCATTTTTTTCCCCTGTTTGTTTTGACCAGGGTTCCCAAATCTTCATTATGTCACAGTTATAGGGTTACAAAGAAAACCCCTATTTTGTAAAGCGGATTTTACTCACAGCCGCTGAAGCTGTTCCATTGTTGAGCCTGAACGGTATGGGAGGGACTGTAGGCATTGCTCTCAGCAGGGTTGGAAAGTGGAGGCTGGCAATGTATTCCTGACTTCTTTTATATACATAGTACACGAAGGCGTCGCTGCTGCCCCGGTGTCACCTGGTTACAGGTTTTTCCGACGTAGCTGGCTCCCTCCCCCTTCCTCACTCCCTCCCCCTTCCTCACTCCCTCCCCCTTCCTCACTCCCTCTGTGCTCTGCCCCACACGGAAGTGGAGGTTGAACTTTAGAGCCAGACAGAGGAGGAAAGAAAAATATTTAAAAAAAATAAGTACCCAGTGTTGGGTTACAGTAGCACACGCAGCACCTGTTTGACATCACCTGGTGGTGCTTTTAACCCATAACCGACAGTATCTGAGAATTTTGCTGGGAGGATCACCTCCCTCAGGCAAGAGGGAGTACAGGAAGTGGTGCTTTCATTCTGATGGGGAAAACATGGGGAAATATAAGATAGAAAATTAGAAATCAACCTTTTTTTTTTAAATCAATCCTCTTATTGCTCCATATAACTGCTCCCTATAACTCCTCCTATTGCTCCAAATAACCGCTCCCTATAACTCCTATTGCTCCATATAACCGCTCCTTATAACTCCTCCTATTGCTCCATATAACCGCTCCCTATAACTCCTCCTATTGCTCCATATAAACGCACCATATAACTCCTATTGCTCCATATAACCTCTCCCTATAACTCCTATTGCTCCATATAACCCCTCCCTATAATTCCTCCTATTGCTCCCTATAACTCCTCCTATTGCTCCATATAACCCCTCCCTATAACTCCTCCTATTGCTCCATATAACTGCTCCCTATAACTCCACCTATTGCTCCATATAACCGCTCCCTATAACTCCTATTGCTCCATATAAACGCACCATATAACTCATCTTATTGCTCCATATACCCGCTCCCTATAACTCCTCCTATTGCTCCATATAACCTCTCCCTATAACTCCTCCTATTGCCCCATATAACCCCTCCCTATATCTCCTATTGCTCCATATAACTGCTCCCTATAACTCCTCCTTTTGCTCCATATAAACGCTCCCTATAACTCCACCTATTGCTTCTTATAACCGCTCCCTATAACTCGTCTTATTGCTCCATATAAGCACTAACAATAACACCTCCTATTGCTCCATATACAGGCAGTCCTCAGCCAGCAAAAACCGTTCTGGAAGTAGCGTTGGATAGTGAAACCGTTGTATGTGAGTCCCATGTTAATCAGTGGCGTTTCCAGCATCGAAAAACGGGCCTTAGGGTTGCATTGTAAAGCGTTGGATATGCCATTCGTTGTAAAGTGAACCGATGGATAGTGAAGACTACCTGTAACTGCTCCCTATAACTCCTGCTATCACTCGATATAACCGCTCCCTATAACACCTCCTATTGCTCCATATAACCACTACCTATAACGAGTGGCAGATTTCCCGTTAAACCCGGGCAAAAATTTCCGCCCCCATATGCTTTTGCCGAGCTCACGGACCTAATGGGAAGACACTTAAATGTGTTGGCCTTCTCCTTGCTGCCGCCCTCCTGCTCCTTTGGACTCTCAGTGTCAAATGCTCCATTTTCATCCTCCTAACTCTTCCTATTGCTTCATACAACCTCTCCCCAAAACTCCTCACATTGCTCCAAATAACCGCTCTCTATAATTCCTCTTATTGCTCCATTCAACCGGTTATTGCTCCATACAACCGCTTCCAGTAAGTCTTCTTCTAGCTCTTCCTGTTGCTCCATACTTGTACAAATATATATATATATATATATATATATATAGCTACATATGAATCTCAGCAAGACCAAAGTGATGTTCAACAAATGTGTCAACTGCACAGATCAAAATAAATTAAATAGAACTAGAAGTTGCAGACACTCTACCTTAGCCAGCAAGTAACAATGGATGGGAACCTTTTGAATGAAATCAACGGGACAATGAAGATGGGATGGAGCGCATTTGGATGAAATAACACAATATTTCCAGGGAACCTTCCACCGCACCCCAAGAGGAATGTTTTCCGCCAGTGTATTCTGGCTGTGATCATGTATGGATGTGAAATTTGGACCCTAAATGTGAATATAATTCAGAAGATTCAGACAACTCAAGGCATGGAGAGATGTATGCTGTGTATTATCCGAAGAGACAGGAAAATGAAATCAGGGGTTCGAAACCAGACAAAAAAAATGTCTGTGACATAACAACAAGGGTGAAGAAATGAAAATGCCAGTGGGTCGGACATATTGTTGGACAAAGATGGTACTCGTCTGGGAATTAAAAGATTAAGACTACGACCAAAAATAAGATGGGAGATGAAATTAGAAAATGTGTTGGAGCAACATGGAGAAGAGTGGCTTGCAACCTCAGTGCCTGGAAGATCATTGGGGAGGCCTTCATCGAGCAGTGGAACGGCAAGGGCTGTAGGTGATGATGATGATATATATATTTTTTTCTAGAATTGTTTTAATTGTACATAGCAGCCCTGGACTGATTGAAGACCAGAACTACAGGCATTTTACATTTCATTGTTCCCTATAAGGCCGAGCTCACGGTTGTGGCGCGGGCGCGCGCGTCTGCAGCCCCAGCAATGTGTGCGCTAGCTGCAGGAGATCGATTGCGGCGATTGGGGGCTTGATTGATATAACGCTGTTGATATAACCACAAGACTGTGCGGCCCCTGTTTTTTACCCCCAAATAATTTTCCCTTGCTGGAGAAATTGCATTGTAATCTTTCCTAATCAATTAGAGGCACATGAAACACATTAAACATTAAAACTTCCTGGAACACCCAGGTGTGCACTAACTACTGGACCCCTTTCATAATCCACTGCAGAAAATGTCATATATTAGTCACTGACAGTACTAGCAGCATTTACCATAACTTTTATTTGCTAGCTAATCCACTGGGCACCTTTTGCATAGCAGACAGGTTTAACCCCCAGAGCAATGCGTTGCAGGCGTCTCAGCAGCGAAAGGGTTACGTTTATCCTTCCGAGAAACTTACGCTGTTTAACGCTCGCACGTTAAAATCGCTGGGGATAAAAGATGCTGTAGACATTTACGCTCAAGAGCTCCAGGGGAGGGAGGGGAAGCATGCAAAACACATGCGATATTCGGCACGTCAGAAAATATTTGCACCAGGAAAAATATATACAGTATATATATATATATATATATCATGAAAATGTAAATCTTCAATAAATAATTCATTCTAAGTGTGGGACAGAGGCCACAGTACACACGTTTTCACATAGCGTGGCGATTAAAAATCAGGCAGGAGGATGTAAACCCTTTTGCCGGCAGAGTTTTTAATAACAGCAGAACGGGGGAAAAAAAGGGGGGGGGGAGTCACAAAAAGGGAATAAGCATTGGGGATTTTTTGCCACCACAATCACAAGTTTTATTCGCTTGACTATTGGGCACGGTAAAGGCAAAAGGAAATTCTTACTTTGCATATGATGTCACATTAATACATCTGCCCTTGTTTACTGATCCCTTGAAAGCTAGGTCAGAGTGGCTGTTCACTTTGTGTATTGGTGATGTCATCCCGACTAAAGATGTGTAAAAAAAATTCCTGGCAAAGGGAGCTCAATACGGCGTGTAACTGCCGTCGACTCGAAAGGTAGTTAACGCTCATAAAGCACCCATTCCCCTTATCATAGTTTTGTGAAAACCCCCTCCCAAAAAAATGTTTGCAAAAAATTATCAAAATCCTTTAAAAAAAAAAAAACAACAACAAAAAACATACTTTTCTGTTTTTTTTTTAAAAAACAATTTGGCCAAAAACTTAGCAAAGATTGAAAATGTTTTTGAACTGCACATTTAATTATTTTTGCAAAAAGTTGCATTGACTCCCACATTACGTTTTCCTTATAGCATCTACAAAGTGAGAGAATTTTGAGTGAATTTCATGCAAACTGCTAATTTGAATCTGGAAAAGGTGACTATTATTACCTTTTATTTATAAGGCGCTAACATATGACGCAGCGCAGTGCAATGAGAAGGTAAGGACAAGAACAAAACATAATGTCCATACAACTTAAACATAATGAAACAATAGGTCATTAGGACCCCGCTCCGAGAAGCTTTTACCCGTAGACTTGTCAGAAGGGTGCTTGGTGGGATTATAAGGCCACTAAGCATGGTATTTCCTGTAGACTTGTCAGGAGGGTGTTGGGTAGGTGGGTTTTGAGGGAACTTCTGAAAGTGTGAATAGTGGGGAAGACTCTGATGATTAGGGGGGAGTTGCACAATTGGGGTGCAGCCCTGGAGAAGTCTTGGAGTGAGAGGAAGTAATGGGGAAGGAGGAGAGCCGTAGGTACTGTAATGAACCAAACTGAGACTGCATGTGGGAGAGTTCTTGAGGATTAGATTGGAAAGAGAGGTGCTGTGTCATGGCGAGCTTTGTAGGGGAGAACAAAAACCTTACATTTGATTCTGCTGGGTATGGGAAGCCTGTGTAGGGATTTACACAGCGACGCAGTAGACATAAAACGGTAGGTGAGGTACTGTAGATGAACCTAGCGGAAGCATAGAGAAACAAAACAAGAACAGGGCGCACAACGCACATAGTGAAATACAGTATAATAAAGTGCTTTATTAAGGAAAAATAAGTTCTGCGTACATCAAAATTGATAAAATCAGACAAGGGGTTAGTGGGGTTACCACACAGCAAGACAGCTGAAGTCGTCGCTCATCACCCGACGTGAAGGGAAGAACAGCAGACCCGCAGTCATCAAGCGTGGCAGGGGAGCCCTCTGGATCAATAGATCGCACTCTCTCCGTCTTGTAGCTGTAAATTGATTAGTCCACAGTGTAAATCAATACACACCAGTCCCAGAATAGTAAACTGCAGTCCCGGTCAGTAACTTCCCTGTATCATGCCGACAGCACGCCGATGTGTCGCGTGGGGATGCCTGCTGATGACGTCACTGGTTCCACTACCAGTACAGGACTCACAGCTATCACAGCATGCAGCACCGCTCGGCTCGCAGGGGGACACAGGCTGACAGAGCGGGAATTGGCTGGCACAGGGGACAACGGAGATACAGAGTCTCAGAGTGGTGTAAGGCAGTCTTGATCAATGACTCCGCAGAGAAGAAAGGCTGCAGACGTACCATCAGTGTCCTATATGGTTATTTTATTGGTTTATTGCACAATATATTCACTATAGTATATTTATACCTAATTATCAGTCATTAGCTGCGCACTTTTTTTCTTTTGTCATTTCACTAGCGGAAGCATATAGGATGGACTGGAGGTGAGACAGTCAGAAGAGATGGAGACCGGCTAGGAGCTGGTTACAAAAGTCCAGCAGGATATTAAAAGTGCATGAAGTAGAATTTTAGCACATAGCATGGTGAGGAAGAAGGGTGTTTTTGCAATGTTCTGAAGATGAAAGCGGCAGGAGTTGGTGAGGTACTAGATGCGTAGCATAAAAAAAGAGGGAGGAGTATGGTATAGTATCCGGAGGCTTGTGTAGTATTCGTCAGCAAGAAGTCAGGCACAGGGTTAGGCTGGGGCCAAGGTGCCTTCGCCCGTGGGGGGCTGGTCAGTGAGCGGGCGCTTACCTGGCCATGGTGGACGGGCTGTGGGGGTGTGTGCCTGGGGGCATGCTGAGAGGCGTCACAGAACTGGTTCGCCCTCATTGGGCAAACCGCTCACGTGACCGGCCCGTCGTGCCAAGAAATTAGTTTGAACTGAATTCTTGTGCAACGTGCACCCCCTCCCGCGCGCGCGCGCCCGCATGCCACATGGACGCGAACACTGCCTTAAGGCAGTCTGTTTGCTTAGCGTCCGCACGGTCTGCTGTACCATGGCCCCAGCCTTAGAAATAGAGGCAAGGAAAATGATCATCACTGGAGTGAAACACTCAACAGCCGTAGTTTGTAATGTTGCATAAAGGCTGTATGTATATTCTTGGCTTTTCGTGGAATAATAAAATTTTTGCTTTTACAAGCATCGCTTTGGAATGTGCTAAAGTCCCCTCTGGCAATAGAAAGATTAAGAATCGCCAGACTGGGCACAGAGTTGCAAGTCACTGCAGGAAACATGAGTAAAACCCAAACCTCTGATTATTGTTTGAAAGAAACAAGGAAGAAGATAAGGTAGTTTGCCTAGCACAGGGAACAGAATGTCCTTCATGGAATCAAAATTTACATAATACTGTTCATACTCTGGTTCACAGAAGCCTAGCTCACAACAAAAGAGAAGTGTTTGCTATATAAATGATGACACATTTGCATAGTAATGGGGATCAGTGAAAGCACAGGAACATTATTAAATGAACATTCAGATTTTAGTTTAGTTTTACTAAATGGTGCTACGTAGAGTGCCATAAATTGGTAAGTAAATATGGATATGTAGCCATGTGTAAAATTGGTGTACATATCTCTCTCATGCTGGCAGTAATCCTGGTAAGTAGGCAGGGTTGTCAGTAACTATCATGGAGGTTTGCCCTCAAACCCTGGTGAAGTGTCATATGTAGCAGAGGAAGTGACAACATGCTTTGTGTCCACTGTTAGTGACACAGAGGTAGGTCTCTTTCTGGAGTCTATATAAGACACAGAACTGACTAAAGTTAGTGAGTCTAAGTAGTCCAAGATTCTGAATTAGTCTACAAGAGTGTCTGCAGCAGTTCAAGTATGTCTGTCAGAGTCACGTGCAAGCTGATTACACACTGTGTCCAGGGACCTGGCAGAGGTGGTGGTCTCCTTTAGGGGAGAGGTGAAGAACAACTCAATTAAGAGAGGAGGAACCTTCTGCATGGAGTACCTCAACGAAATGAGCGGCTAAGTGTCGGCCGCGATGAGGGGCAGTCTGCCAGAGGAGATGACATTAAAGATGCCCTGGTTCAAAAGATCCCCTCTGTGTGAGTGTGGAGTTATTCAGCAAAAGGATGCACCAAGATGAAGTTCCCCATCAGATACTTCCCCCTGCTGCCGTAGGGATCCTGATGGGGTGGAGGCGCTGTACCGAATGTGAGTAGGACTCACAACACTACCTAAGACGCCTGTCAGGGTGATATTCCCCATTACCAACCAGCGGGAGACTCAGGAGTCCTGTTACCAGCAGGTGCACCACAACACACACACATGTAATTGGGAGCAGATTACACCCACAGGGGCTAATATGAGATTGGGTGGGGGCCTGCAACCATTACATTTTTGGAGGCGCTGCTGAGAGACCTATCAACAGGGCAGGCTTTTGCTGGGCACACTAGGAAACAGGGAGAGTGTATGCTGCCAATCAGTGCTGTGGATGGGACGGGAGCCTAGGGGTAGTCAGGAAGGTCGTGGCGACTTGCAAAGCACACCTTAGGGCCCTAAGGAGTAAAGTGGGTCTGGAGACAGGGCTATAGTTGTCCTAGTCAGTTTGAGGCGGCTAGTCGTAGGATGCCTGAAGGGATAGCCTGGATAACTCGGGTCAGGAATTCTGGAGAGGATCTGCGCTAGAGGTAGCCAAGAGAGGTTGACGCCCTTGTACTGCATGGGAGAAGCCAGAGTAATGTAGCCAGGAGCCAGAACACTTGCCACAGAGCACATACTGGAGGAAGGTGGACACAGCATACACAGAGAGAGTGAGCCTAGCCTGAGGTAGTACACATGAGTCAAACATATATTAGATACATGTAGGTGGTGCACTGGCATTCTTTATTGCATCGAAATGGCAGCTGCCCCATGTCAAGAGAGGGGATTTGGCCCGGGATTAAAGGGGTTACACCCCATTTGGCCACCCTCTACTCTCACCTGGGAAGCAAGGGGTTAACTGGACTGGGGTCCAGTAATGTGGTTTTGCCTTGCTTCAGCCATCCAACTGTTTATTCCCCTGTAAAAATGTATTGTTTCTGTTCCAGTTACTGCACCACACAAACACTGGGATCCATCCGGGAGGGCAAGGGTTAATAGTGAATAGTGATTATAGCGCTTTGTTTAAGTTACCCTCAAAGATGCCTGCCTACTAAGGAATGCGACCAAATGTTTGCAGGAAGCTGGAGTGGTTTGGGAGTGTTATAACTCACACTTACAAACCATAGTATCCTGCCAGACACCCCATTTGGTAGACTGGCCAAACGCCCCTGATTTAGGAGTGGGGCTACAGAATGAGTGACCTTATTAAATATAAGAATATTATGAGATGTCCTCGGCTGAACGTGCTAAAAGCTACATATGTGTATTCGTGGGACTGATTCGCACATAAGGATTACAGACACATGATGTTTAGCCGGTACTCAGAGCCAGATATTAATATCTCTCTTAATTTTAGTACTACACGGTAATATTTAGTCTCATTGGGAGCGTCATGCGTGACGGAATGTATTCATACTGCACCGACACACTTTATTCGAGCAAATACCCAGTATGTACCTGGCAGATACCTGGAATGCGCCGCTCCTCACCTCTGACAAGCCCCGTTGCGTTTGCCTTCCCAGCCTGGGTTCATGCCTGGCTGACGGGCGGCTGATCTGTTAAATGATAATGATTAGGATTTAATAGGCTGCAATGCTTCGCGTGTCTACCAGATGGCATAAATTCATGAATTGTAATGCAGTATATATATATATACTGTGCAGTATTGCAGCCAGCGGGAATAAAATGCTTCAATCCCTGCTTGGAAAATACCTCAATGCACTCGGGCAGAAAACAGTCACAAACCTCAATACACCCGGGTATACCCGAATTCGTGGGACTAGCCGAGCTCGAATAAAGTGTGTCGCCAGTGTATGTCTCACGTGCCAGTAAGTATCACTGAACTGAAGTTATGAAGTTATTTACAGTGTATATGGGATTTTGGATCTGCTCTGAAAATGCAGACCCCCATCTGCTATGCTAATAGGGCAGGGAGAGCATCCTGCAAGAATTAGCATAGGCCAGTGATCAAAAGGTAACTGCCCTAATTGTTTATACTGGGGGCAGGAACCAAGGAACTGAGTGTTTTTAAGTGTGATACTTCACACATACAATGGAAGCCAAAATCTGCTTCAAAGAGATTTTTTCTAGCCACCTCGGTATCTAGGGTTAAGAGATGGGTTGAAATGGTATTTAACCCAGTGTCAGCCCTTACTCAAATGTCTTCATGATCTTCATGTATTGCTGTGATGTCTTCATCTGAAACTGAATTATGGAAGAAATGGCCCATCCTGTATCCTGATGGCTTTTCTTGTCCTAACCTTTAAGTAAGTGTCCATATTTTGTCTGTTATTTGTATATCTCGTGTGTTCACCTTTTTCAAGGAATAAATTATATTTTATCATATCTAAGTCTCGTCCAGTTCAACCCAGTTATATTCTTGGTGGTGTATTATTCATAGCCTGTCACAAAGCTCCCGTCACAGGCTATTAATAAAACTGGTGGCAGCGGCGGGATTGAACTGGACCTGTATTACAGAGTACTGCGGGATTCTGTGATATAGTGGGAACTCAAGAGTAATTGCGAGTTCCTGGGACTAAAGATATTGAACACACAGTGTACAACATATAACACAAGATATGGCACCTCCTCACTGTTCCCCTACTTGTGAGAAGCATTGCCTCCAGAACCAAAGTGCGCCAGGCACCAAGACCGGAGGAGTGCATCAAGTCGGCGCAGGGACCAGCAGCCGGCAAGGCTGAGAGAGAGACAGCGATCGGTGAGCATGGAACCCGGCAGGCTGAGCAAAGATCCACAGCTGCAGCCGCTGTAACCATCAAACCGCCCGAAGAGGAGGGAATGGACCCAGCTCTGGGACGGCAGAGACTTGTGGAGGGAGCGGGTGGTCTCGGAGACCACGGAAGTCTTGCACCAGGAGAGGTAACGGCTGTTGCGGTGGCCCGTTCATTTTCCCTGAAAGAGCTAGCACTGGTGTGTGCGTTGGGCAAGACGTGGTTCCCGGCGAAGTGGACCCAGTTCACGGCGTTGGTGCCGCACCGACCCGCTTACCCCCTCCCAGAACCCGGCACCCCAGCAACTCCGCTCTGTACTCCATTGCCCCTTGCGAGGGGTAGTCCAACAGCGGCAGAGAAGCTCCGGAAAGAGCCCGGCGCTCGATCAACTGCGCTCTGGACTCCGTTGCCCCTTGCTGGGGTTAGTCCACCGGCGGCGGAGAAGCTCCGGAATGAGCCCGGCACTCGAGCAACTCCGCTCTGGACTCCGTTGCCCCTTGCTGGGGTTAGTCCACCGGGGGCGGAGAAGCTCCGGCAGGCGCTGCGGCACTGCCAACAAACGGGCCCCAATAATGCCCGGTGCCCGGACCATGCGCGGTCGGGCGAAGAAGCCCCTCAGGGCCAGTGCTCATGAGCTGCGGAAAATATGACCCAGTTAGCGGCATCCTCTGATGGCTCCCGCCCAGCCAGGGTGACAACCCTTTGCGGGACGTCCCCTGGAGAACCTGACCCGGCTGCATTGGCAACAGCGGCGTAGAGCGGCGGCCATCCACCTGGCAAAGAAGCCCCTCAGGGCCAGCGCTCACGAGCTGCGGAAAAGATGACCCAGTTAGCGGCATCCTCTGATGGCTCCCGCCCAGCCAGGGCAACAACCCTTCGCGGGACATCCCCTGGAGAACCTGGCCGGGCTGCATCGGCAACAGCGGCGGCCATCTACCTGATCCCGGCGGAGAACCGGCGGCGGCGGAGAAGAAGCCGCCCCTCCGGCATCCTGCCGGCGGCAATTTTATTTGGGGGGAGGGTTGGGGTGTGTGGGTGGTGAGTGTTTCACATTGTTTGGTGGAGTCAGCGATTCCCAGCGATGACAGGAGCCCCACAATCCACGCCGGCGACCCTGCACCAAAGCCTTGTACTGCTGCGGCAGCTACCCGGGGCTCGCCCATGGCGGCGACGGCGGCGGAAGAGCTGCGATTCGGCAAAGTGCTGGAGCCCTTTCTGAGTGGGGGGAGGGACAGGGATTGCGGGAGGGGGTTATTTTACCTGGTTTGGCGAGAGCCGTGTTACTCCACAAAGACCTGGGACCCTTGTCCTGCACTGTTTTACCTGTACCTAGCCCGGGCGCTGTTGTGGCAGCGGCCCGTTGCTGCCCGGCCCAGATGATGCCGGCGGCGGCCACTCCAGTCCCCCTGCAATCAGGACCAATGAAGGCGGCGGTCTCTGCTGGGACCAGCGAGGTAAGCCAGACCAAGTCGCAGACTGACCCTGATTTTTTTTTTTCCTATGACTGTACCCTGTTGTTTCACTATAGGGGTGACCGGGGGGTGGCAGGAGATAGAGGTACCAGGGGAGGGGAAGGAAGGGCAGCTTGTAGGGCAGCCAGGCTTCCCCATTACCCTGGCGGAGCAGCAAGGGGACGCTCAGTTAAGAGCCCCACTGTTGCAGCCTTGCTATGGGCTGGAGGTATCAGGAGTTGTGGCAAAGTTAGACCACCCCCAGATTACCTGCCAGCCAGGAGCTAAGGTGGGTGCATCTGCACCAGCAACCCTGAGCTCATCCCCGGTAATGGGGAGGCAGTGTCAGGGAGATGGCCTCACTCAGGTGTCCCTAGGATCCAGGTTAGGATTAGCTAGGGAGAAGCGGAGTGAGGGGAGGCTGCAGGTAGGTAGCCAGCATCAGATCTGAGTGGGAAAAGACAGGCTAGTGGTAGCCGGGGAGGGAAAGCAGCAGGTATGGCAGCTAGAGTTCCCCATTACCCTGGCAGAGCCTCAGGGGGTTTCTCAGATCAGCAAACCCCTGTTGCAGCCTAGCTATGGGCTAGGGGTATCATGGGCAGTGGCCAGCTTGTGCCACCCCAGGGATACCTGCCAGCCAAGAGCTAAGGCGGTTGCATCTGGAGAGGTGCTTCTGAGCTCATCCCTGGTAAGGGGTAGACAAGGTCAGGGAGGTAGGTGCACTCAGGTAGTTCCGGGGTCTGGGTTAGGATTGCCCAGGGGGGAGAGGAGTGCAGGTGGGCTGAAGGGAGGTAAGCAGCAGGAGTCATCAGCAGGGGCTGAGGTGCTGGGTCTAGGGGAAGCTAGGCAGGGAGACACTGTGGAGCAGGGGGATATAGGAGGTCAGTGGGGTGTCAGGCAGCTGGCAGAAGCTAGGGATGGGCTAGGTAGGCAGGAGGTCCCTTGTTCTGACCGGCCAGGAGTGAACCCCCCTGACATATTCCCCAGGGTTCCCAGAGGAGGGGCTGTGGGTAGATAAGCAGCCAGGGAGGAGAGTCAAGGGTATAGCGGAGCAGCTACAGGGGGGCACAGGGCCAGGGCAGGTAGGGTCCCTACAGGATAGTGACATAGCTCTTTCCCAGACTTGGTTGACAGGAAAGCGACGGTCTGTGCTTGATAGCTGGTCTCTTGCTGGTGCAGAGACATGCCAGTCTCTGGGCAGTGTGCAGCCTGGTCTGCAAAGGGGCCCCTTCACCATGGACTTGGTTCACAAGGCACTGGGTGGGGGGCAGAGGGAGGCAAAGGAGAATGCCCGGCGGCCACGGTGGAGCCCTGCTCAGCAGGATCTGGACTTTACTATCCACTGTGGCCAGGACAATGTACTGGACAATGCCGGAGGACAATTTTGCCAGGCCAATCCCTCAGGACTTATTGAGTGTTTCAAGGACGCCAGTGGTGTCCCAGTCCCAGGGAAGGCAGCTGGGGCACCAGGCATCCATTGAGCAGGGGAGGTGTGAAGAGAGAGGGGATTTGGCCCGGGATTAAAGGGGTTACACCCCATTTGGCCACCCTCTACTCTCACCTGGGAAGCAAGGGGTTAACTGGACTGGGGTCCAGTAATGTGGTTTTGCCTTGCTTCAGCCATCCAACTGTTTATTCCCCTGTAAAAATGTATTGTTTCTGTTCCAGTGACTGCACCACACAAACATTGGGATCCATCCGGGAGGGCAATGGTTAATAGTTGAATAGTGATTATAGCCCTTTGTTTAAGTTACCCTCAAAGATGCCTGCCTACTAAGGAATGCGACCAAATGTTTGCAGGAAGCTGGAGTGGTTTGGGAGTGTTATAACTCACACTTACAAACCATAGTATCCTGCCAGACACCCCATTTGGTAGACTGGCCAAACGCCCCTGATTTAGGAGTGGGGCTACAGAATGAGTGACCTTATTAAATATAAGAATATTATGAGATGTCCTCGGCTGAACGTGCTAAAAGCTACATATGTGTATTCGTGGGACTGATTCGCACATAAGGATTACAGACACATGATGTTTAGCCGGTACTCAGAGCCAGATATTAATATCTCTCTTATTTTTAGTACTACACGGTAATATTTAGTCTCATTGGGAGCGTCATGCGTGACGGAATGTATTCATATGTCTCGCGTGCCAGTAAGTATCACTGAACTGAAGTTATGAAGTTATTTACAGTGTATATGGGATTTTGGATCTGCTCTGACATTGCAGACCCCCATCTGCTATGCTAATAGGGCAGGGAGAGCATCCTGCAAGAATTAGCATAGGCCAGTGATCAAAAAGTAACTGCCCTAATTCTTTATACTGGGGGCAGGAACCAAGGAACTGAGTGTTTTTAAGTGTAATACTTCACACTTACAATGGAAGACAAAATCTGCTTCAAAGAGATTTTTTCTAGCCACCTCGTCATCTAGGGTTAAGAGATGGGTTTGAAATGGTATTTAACCCAGTGTCAGCCCTTACTCAAATGTCTTCATGTGTCTTCATGTGTCTTCATGATCTTCATGTATTGCTGTGATGTCTTCATTTGAAACTGAATTATGGAATAAATGGCCTATTCTGTATCCTGATGGCTTTTCTTGTCCTAACCTTTAAGTAAGTGTCCATATTTTGTCTGTTATTTGTATATCTCGTGTGTTCACCTTTTTCAAGGAATACATTATATTTTATCATATCTAAGTCTCGTCCAGTTCAACCCAGTTATATTCTTGGTGGTGTATTATTCATAGCCTGTCACAAAGCTCCCGTCACACCCCGCAGAGCGAAGCACCATGTGCGATCGCAAGTGTCAAGTAAAAATGGCGACGCAAGAGGTGAAGTTCCGCACGGTGCGGAGAATCTAAGATGGCGGCCAGAGCCGGATGGAGAGGGCGCACGTGGTGTGTATACCACAGAAGAACAGACTACCGAAGTGACTTTGGCCAGTTTGTTATGGAGTGGCGCTAAAGCAGTGGCTGCGCCGTTTTTGTGCTACCCTGGAGGACAGTGTTGAGGACATTGTTGTTATGTGCGGAGTGGATGGAGAACCTGATTGCCAGACGGTGATCAACAGACAAGTATCTACCTGAGTTGCTATAGTGAATGGCCGTGCAAACCAAGATGGCGGTTCCCGCTTCCCTGGGAGACCGCGTGGGCAGATTGAAGAAAATTCTGCAAATGCTAAGATTGCAAGGAGTTGGCCGGGATTGGCGCCAAATAAAGAACCCCACCCTGCTGGGGAAAGTGGCGCGAGAGCTGTGGCTGCAACCTCCTTGACAGTGACAGGCTCAGCGCCAATCATGGGTCATCAAGTGAACCTGTGGGACCCCCCCTTAATATCCACCAGGGGGAGGGGTCCCTGTATCTGTCAATTACAAACCGAGTTGGCTGAGGGAGGAGCTGGATGTGCGCTTCCTGCCCTTCAGTTACGAGGAGCTGGTGAACAGGCGAGACCACTGTGCAAAGTGTCCCCTGTAACCAGTACAATAAAGAACGAGATGGACATTTCAGCACACCCCTATTCATTGCCAGGAGGCTTTCTGGTAATAAAAGCAGGTGACACAGAAACTTTGCGATGCCTGTGCATGCAGTGACGTTGCCAGGCGGAGAAGCCAGTACCACAGCAAGATGACCCCAATGTGGCATATCTTATCTGTGGGCCGTGCAACCCTTTGTGCCTGGGTATGCCGCGGAGGCGGGAGGAGAGACAGCCAAGCTGACGGCTGGAGCCTCGCCCAAGGTAAAAACGGAGAAGGCTGATCCCGGAGAATGGGGATCGTTGCTGATGATCGCTACGGAGCATCAAGAAACTGGGTCCTGCAACCACAGCGTGAACCCGGAACCTCGCTGGCGGTCCCCTGTGGAAGTACGACTACCAGCGTCGGAGTCTGCTTCATCGGATGAGGAGCAAGCAAGCACGACATCGGTGGTGATGCGCCTACCGGCGGACCACTACAGCGGTGCTGGAAAAGAGTTGGCACTTTCCAGACTCTGCTCCGCTACATCACTGGTGAGTCCACGGTCACCTGCGCTGGTGCGACCGGAGCGGATGAGTCCCACGGCTGTGGCGACTCCCAGCGTGGAAGGCGGAGAAGACACCATCACAAGCTGAAGGAGCGGTGAGACATCCCCTTATCCTTCACAGGCTCTGATGGCGATAATGGCGAAGGAAGCCCTAGCCAAGGCCCAAGCGGAGCAGCGAGAAGAACCATCACTTCCGGCGGCGGATGTCGTTCGGGAGGAAGAGGTTCCGGTGGGGAACCCAACCCAAGATGGCGGCACCGAGTCCCACGAGATCGATGATGTCACTTTCGGCGGACACAGCAAAACCGGTTGGAAGATGGCCGTGCCCTCGCGACCGCCGTGCTGTACAAGATCATCTCGAGGAGAGAAGAGCAAGAGCTGGCAGGCCCTGCGGAAGCCTGGGAACCAGGAGACGGGAGAGCCGGAACTGCAACCCGCTGGTACCGGTCGAGGTATTGTTAAGTTGCGGATTGTGATGCCGCATCGCCAGCACAAGGCCCCTTTTATTCTGCCCTCGCCCATGGCCCAAAGCCCTGCCCCTGTCACCTCGTCATCTGGGTCCCTATCGAGCCAAGGGTTGTCTGGGGAGTCCCGGGATACCTCCGAGGAATAGACTGGGTCAAATCTGGACTGGGGGGATTTTTTCACTTCTGATGAGGGATTGGGGAGGGAGATGATTGCCTCCGGGGTGTTGTCCAAAACGAATTCGATGGATTGCAATGCTAATGTAAAATGTAGGCCTAAACGCCTTGGGTCCAATTCTAGGTCCACAGGGACATCAGGAGTGTCTTCTGGGGGAGAACAGGAGGAATGTGAGTTAACAGTGGCAGTAAAAGAGCAGGCAGTGGAGAAAGAGACCAGATGGTGGGCTCCTACGTTTGAGGGGTACGAGGCCTGGTTGGATCGTACGCGATTCATATTGATAAGGAGTGACATAGTGGACCACTGGTGGGATGAGGGTGAGTACTCAGATGAGGAGCACCTAGAAGAGCTAAGGAAAAGCTTCTGAGGAACCATTATCGTGGGTGCTGCCAGGCAGGGCAGGCAATAAGAAATTCATCCATGTTAGTAGGACTGAGAGCAATAGTTGCTAGGTATAAAAGAACTCATGGTCTGGAATATCCGTATGTGCCTGAGCCTCTCATGCAAAAGATTGAAGATAGCAGGGATACGTGGTTGAGGGAGACTGTGGAAGATTATATTATGTCCAAATCAGGTGGTCACGCACCATACAAGACTGAGGAGAGGATATCTTATCTCATGAGGGTATGGAGTGTTGGGCGCAACATCTTCATGCATAAGATGGAGTATAGGCCAGAGAATGGGCCGCCCAGATCTTACAGCATTACAGTGAAGGATGCCAATGGGAGGGAGGTGCAGAAACCAGACCCTAGGCACTACTATTAAACTAGATTCTCCTTAGGAGCAGTGCAGTCTTGCAGGTCAGAATGTAGCTGATATGTGATTATGTTTCTGATAAACAATGTGTGTGTTGTAATAATGTATTTCTATGCTAATATATTGTTATGTTGTTATGTGTTGCAGTGCTACCTGAAGGAAGGTTCCGCAAATTTAGATCCCAGCCGGGGGCGTTGGGTTCCACCAGGGGGAGATTGTAGCCATGTTTAAAATTGGTGTACATATCTCTCTCATGCTGGCAGTAATCCTGGTAAGTAGGCAGGGTTGCCAGTAACCATCATGGAGGTTTGCCCTCAAACCCTGGTGGTGTCATATGTAGCAGAGGAAGTGACAACATGCTTTGTGCCCACTGTTAGTGACACAGAGGTGGGTCTCTTTCTGGAGTCTATATAAGACATAGAACTGCCTAAAGTTAGTGAGTCTAAGTAGTCCAAGGTTCTGAATTAGTCTACAAGAGTGTCTGCAGCAGTTCAAGTCTGTCTGTCAGAGTCACGTGCAAGCTGATTACACACTGTGTCCAGGGACCTGGCACAGGTGGTGGTCTCCCTTAGGGGAGAGGTGGAGAACAACTCAATTAAGAGAGGAGGAACCTTCTGCATGGAGTACCTCAACGAAATGAGCGGCTAAGTGTCGGCCGCGATGAGGGGCAGTCTGCCAGAGGAGATGACATTAAAGATGCCCTGGTTCAAAAGATCCCTTCTGTGTGAGTGTGGAGTTATTCAGCAAAAGGATGCACCAAGAAGGAGTTCCCCATCAGATACTTCCCCTGCTGCCGTAGGGATCCTGATGGGGTGGAGGCGCTGTACCGAATGTGAGTAGGACTCACAACACTACCTCAGACGCCTGCCATGGTGATATTCCCCATTACCAACCAGCGGGAGACTCAGGAGTCCTGTTACCAGCAGGTGCACCACAACACACATACATGTAATTGGGAGCAGATTACACCCACTTGGGCCAATATGAGATTGGGTGGGGGCCTGCAACCGTTACAGATATATATCCTCATAACAAATTCTACTATGCCACTAACCATGGAGGATATGGTCCCGGTTCAATATACAGTGAAGACCCTTCCCAGTGCTGGGGAAAAGATCATTCAAATTGTTAGGTCTGAAATCTTCTGCAGCACAGTGAAGCAACTTCACAGTGTGTTGGTTAAGGGTCACAGATGGCCCTTAGCATCATTAAAGTATCGTGCTACTTTTCCCCTGTTTTTCTCCGAATGAATCAATTTGGGGTTTGGGAAGTGTCCATAGGAGCCATGAGGGAGGAGTTCAATGCTGCACATATAACGTGGCCAGCATGAAAATGTAACAGTGTAACAGTGTAGATCGGGGGTGACCAACTCCAGTCCTCAAGGTCCACCAAAAGGTCTAGTGTTCAGGATAACCCTGAACACCTGAAGCAGGGATATCCTGAATACCTAACCTGCTGGTGGCCCTTGAGGACTGGTGTTGGCGACCCCTGGTGTGCACAATTTGCCATTAAAACCTACATTTTTTTCACTGGCTAAGGCTGAGTTCAGTAGTAGAAGGAACACAGGGCCCAACGGATTTCTGCAAATCTAAACTCATTTATTGAGCCAACACAACGTTTCGACCTCAAAGGTCTTTATCAAGTGACATAGTGGCATGCCACTATGTCACTTGATAAAGACCTTTGAGGTCGAAACGTTGTGTTGGCTCAATAAATGAGTTTAGATTTGCAGAAATCCGTTGGGCCCTGTGTTCCTTCTTCTACTGATCTAGGACTGGAAACAGGCTTTCGTTCAAGCACGGGAGCACCGGTAATTGTATCATTCTAACTATTTTTTAAGGTGTGCAGCATTTACTTCATATACTAAGGCTAAGTTCAGACAGGCTGCTACACTACTGCGCGTCAGCGCATCCGCGAGCCTCTGTCTGCTGGGCGATGTGTGCTCATCCCCAGCAGGCAGAATGACGCGATTGGAGGTGGGACCACGTCAGCCATTTCATTTTAAAAAAAGAAACAAAGTGTGTGTGTGTGATTGGCTGGCGCAGTACACGTGACGCGGCTGCCGCTTGAAATCACAACTTCAGTTGTCTCTTTCAAGTGCAGCGGTGACAACGCTGTACTTCGCCGCCGGGGGTTGTTTTCAGTTTGAAAATCCCACACACCAAAGCGAAAGAGTGGCGAATGTGCATGTGCACGACGCATCGCAGCCTGTCTGAACGCAGCCTTAGGCTGCGCTTATAGGGCCAGCGATGGCAACAGCGACATTGTGTCAAAACAAATGCATTGCCGCTGTCGCGTGCGCTTATAGTAAGCGCGACGCGACGGAGTGACACCTTGGTCGCGATCGCTGGAAGATTTTTTCCAGCGACCGCAGCCTGACGTCACCGACACTATAAGCGTAGTCTAAGAATCACAGAGCGTCTAAAATGTGATATTTTTACTTTTTCGTTGTGCACGTGCAGTATATTCTCTGTGAATAAATAAGGCAGGATATCTGCAGTAAAATTCTTTAAAGTGAAATCTATTGAACAAGAAATAGTTTTACACCTGAAAAAACTGACAATGCTACAAAGAATGTTGGAGAATTGTGTTTATCAAAAAAAACCAAAACATACTTCTGCATATTTTGACATATTGTAGACACTGCAGGATATATTATATAGTCTATTGGCAGCAAAGGGAATAATGAAATATTATTTTCCACACCAAATATTTATTTTGGACTAGGTTAACTCTAAGCTAACACTGAAAAAAACACTAACTGTTTGATTGCCTAAAACTGATGCTGTATATACAGTATATGCTATGTAAACTTTGTTACTGAGAGCAAAACCCTTTTGTAAATAGTAATTCTGTTTGTATTGTTTTAAAGTTCCTATGTTACAATAAAACATTTATTTAAAAAAAGAAGTTAACTGGACATGTTCCAAACATTATTAAAATAGCATATGATAATTGCCTGAGCTATGTATCAAACAGAATCTGGTAACACTATACAGTGTACTATATGAGGGATTCATTATTTCCATCCTATCGAATGTACATCTAATTCGTTCTTGTCACGTTTCAATTATTTGAGATATAGAAAACTCAAATTATTCTTCAATTCTGTGCACTATAGCTCATTATACGAGGGGATGTTCAGTCTTCACGTACCCTACACAAGGGGTGCGCAAGATTTGTATTTTTTTGGGGGGTGCTATGGTTGCAGAAGTCCCGCACTCTTCCCCAAGGCATTTAAATTAAATGCCGGGGGACCGTGTTTTTAGAAGCGGTTTGCATAACGGAGCTACAAAAATTGCAGTTGTCGTCAAAAATGTAAGTTGGGAGCTTGAGGCTATTTTGACAAGCCGATCAGACTGGCAGTACCGGAGTGAAATTGCTTTTTAAAAGGCCTTTTAGACACGATTTGGACATGCGGGAAGGACTTACAGACTAGCAATGCATGTCAATCTGGTCGGAAAGGGCTCTATAGAAGCGCTTTGTCACACTTCGGAGCTACGAGAATAGGCCCCAGTGCCATTAATCACTGAGCCATCCTTTATCTTACAAGGGCTTCTTCTACAACATTTGAGGGATCAGACTCGATGTGGCCTACTGGCCCCTGCATTACATGAACCCTCAAAGTCCAGTCTGGCCAAGTCTCCCATGAATGAGCAGGAGTCTCCTGAAATCTTGGGTAGACTCAGGAGACTGTCTGAATGTCACATGGCAGTGTGTGAGTGGGGCTGCAGAGAAAGGAAACCTGCTCTGGGTCTATCAGGATAACTACAGTATGTGTCTGCCTGAGGCATGATTCAGGGTTAGAACACAGAGTTCCAAGTCTCCATACACGATCACCAGGAAAGTTGTCGGCATTGCGTATGCTGCTCACTAATGTTTTGCTAGTTCTCACAATTCCTGACAATGTGCGTGTGCCAGACTTTTCAGAAAGCCCCATAAAAAAAAACAGATCCTGTTTTAAAACCCACATTTTTCTGCTTTCCATATACACTTATGACCACGCTGGTGGATGTGGAATACCACTACTCTTTTATTTGCAAACCCAGAGTTCCACTTCCTTTTCTTCAGAAACGCAGACAGATCCTCTATCTTATTAAAGTATTAAAATATTTATTATCCCCCTTTTTTTTTTTTAGTAGCATTAATATTGTATAATTTTTTTCTGGCAGTGTTTAGCCAATTGAGACATTTCTGTAGCCCCGTGACACTGCTTTTTTTTCATAAGCCATTTTGATCACTGGCTTAACCCCTTCTCTGCCAGAGAATCCTGCAACGTATTGCAAGGCAAAAGGGATGCAGAGAAAGAGGAATACTAGAAGCGGAGGTCAGGGTCTGTAAGTGGAGGGTGGGAGGCTCATGGGAAATCGGAGAAAGTCGCTTCTTCACCGAGTGAATGCATGGAAAAGCCTCCTAGCTGAGGAAGCAGGCTAATATACTGTAGTAAAGGGATTAAAAAATGTTTAAGGTAGACACCAGGGGTCAGATGGCGTCTGAGGCTTCAGTGGGCAGAGATGGTTTTTGTATGCCCTCAATTTCTTTGTATCAAAGTTACATAGTAGATGAGGGTGAAAAAAGACAGATGTCAATCAAGTTCAAAACTATGCTACATTTAGGCAACAGATACTTATCCTATATTTGTATTTACAGTATTTTGATCCAGAGGAACGCAAACAAAAACCCCCAGTGATAACTCATCCAATTATGTCTGATATGTTGAAAAATAAATTCCTTCCTAACTCCAGAAGAGAAGTTTGTAGAATGACGCTCAATATTCGTGTGTACACAAAAGTATCTTGATAGTTGAAAAAATAATCCAAAAATGGGAACACTGTATTCAATCCATAGGCTCAAATATATATCATGATCATATAAAGGGGGGGGCAAAAATAAAGACCTAGCGGTCAGTCTACACGGCTAGCGCAGAGATGGTCAACAATGCACACCCCTCTTAAAGCATAAACATCCCCATTAGGGGTCAAAGGTAATAAGATAAAGGCTATTGCCCGTTACCTGCCCCGGGGGTATACTGAAGTCCAGAGCGTCAATACAGGATAGTAGTTCCTCTGCGTGCAATCCTGGAGTGTAGAATACATTTTTAGATATTTACAGAAAATGTACAATCAATATTCATACCGTGAGGCACCCTGGTCCTTAATGTAAAGATCCAGAATGCCTCACGTTGACCCCCGATGGGGGGTAATAGAGTCCAAAGGTTGGATCAACGTGTGGCATTCTGGATCTTTACATTAAGGACCACGGTGCCTCACGGTATGAATATTGATTGGGATCTTTCCCATTTTCTGTAAATATGGAAAAATTTATTCATCACTAAACACGTTGCTACCTTGATCTTGTAATGATTTATTATATTTACTATTATTCAAACAAATAAATTCTTTTGTAGTATCTTAAATATTAATATCTTATGTCTGTTGCAATTAATAATTTTTGCCCATATCTTTGGTATATAGATATTATACAGTGATATGCATATTATTAATTACTCATTTAATTTATTTAATATTATAAATATTTTCTAATATTAATTTGCATTTAATCTTTTTGCATTCTGTATTTCTATATTGATGAAATGTGACAACATAACTATCACAGACACTATACTTGTGTTATTATTCATATATTATACATTGATTTATTATCTTCAACTGAATGGTGATCAGATGTGTACTTATTGTGTTATGACCAGTTGTGACTGATTGTCAATATGCCTTCTGTGCAATTATTGTTCTTTATTTATCATAAGGTTATTTCTTCTCTTTTTTTCTCTTTCTTTTTTCTTTTCTTATTTATATTCAATACTCTTTCAGTTAGTTTTTAAGCTTTTATTATTAATTGTTGTTTAAAATTTTTTGTTAATAAAGTTTTTGTTATTCTTCCGCACCTAGCCCTGCATTACCTGTGCTGGCATGCGTTCCAGCTTGGATGTGAGCGTGCACTTGTGACGTCACTCCATGTCCGAGGTAGATTGGTTGGGTATGGTTTGCTGTCATGACTGTGCGACACGGCACTGGTGCACATGCGCGGCGCTGCAGACTTTTGGCGCGAATTGTGGGCTATATCTAGCAGAAGGTATGTGTTTGACTATACACCAGAAGGTATGTGTTTGACTATACACCTTGACTATACACCTTGATATACGCGGGATGAAACGCGTTGGTGCGTTTGTCATGTTCATCTATTTGTGATTCCATTCATTAAATACCCTCTATTTTATTTTGGAGTTTGCCCTTGACATTTATTTTTTCTAAGAATCTCTCCAGTTGCAGTGCACCTTTGCTCTACTCTACTACTATTGCTTCCTGACTCCAGCCCTGCATTGCCTTCTTGTGCAAGCCAAGATCCCCACACTTGGGGAAATATATGGGATTTTCTTCCTAGAAACACAGTAATCCTCTCTGTCTTGAGTATATGCCATACTCTACGTTTAATAATCAGTATTTCGGGAATTGTCTGTTTATTCCAACACGCTGCAAAACAGCATCTAGTGGCTAGAAGCATATGTAGCATTAAGCGCTTGGACATATTGGTGGGAAACCTCCCCAGCAAAGCTAATCAGCTAACCAGAAGATCAAAAACCTGTTGCCATAAAGGATAGGATCTACCATATATGGAAGAGAGAGAATCTCTCTCCACAACCTCAGAAACATAGGGGAGAGATAGTGTTATTCATCGCGTGCATCTGAACCAGCGTGAGGTACCATTAGCTTATATGCATTTTCTTTTATAACTGTGCATATAGAGCTTGATACCACAGCTTCGCATATGTTTGACCAATCATCCATATCTATGGTCTCAATCAGCTCGGCCTTCTCTTTCAACATACGGTACAGTATATGCACATTTCACATTAAAATCTACATCCAAAAGTAGTTGATGCATTATTGATATTAGCCCCCTTTCTAAATACCTTGAGTCATGTAACTCCTTGAAATAGGTTGATGGGGATGAGGTGAAATATATTGACATGGCATAGTGCTTTAACTGGAGGTATCTGAAAATTCTTGATATTCCCACCTGACACCAGATTTTTAATTTGGAAGATCCCTGCCCCCTCCAGGCTGGAAAGCTAGACTCTGCCAGCCAAGGAGTAAGCTGGGGGTTATAGAATCTTGGGGTCATACCAGAGTTAGTATATATGTAGTATATGTAATATATATAGTACATATGTCTATGGCTCAGTCTGTCCCATATAGATAGGGAGTGTCGAATCGTTGGGTAGGAGAGTGCTCCCTGTGGCCTATGTTGCTTGGCAAGCCACAGTAGTGAGTTCACCTTTACCGTAGTACATGCATGGTTTTCAATATCTAGCCACCCGATTGCATTCACCTTCAAATTGCAGAGGAGTATTTGGATCAATTGGGATGCTTGCAAGTATTTTTGTAGATTAGAATCCGCTAATCCCCCTAATATTGAGGGTCTTTATATAATTGTATTTTTAATCTTAGATCTTTCACCGTTCCAAATAAACCTAGAAATACACTGTTGCAGAACATTCAGATCTCTATTAGGCACAGGAAGCGTCCGAAAAAGATCCATTATCCTGGGCAGTAGAGTCAGTTTACTGAGGCTATCCTACCTACTCAGGAAATACAGTATATATCCCACTCATCTAGTTATTTTTTTATTTATGGATTTGTTGCTTATAGATTTAGATAGATAGATATCTGGTATATTATACCCGACACTGGGTGGGTACATTTTATGCACTCTGCTCCTTATCTGTTGCTGATGTGCAGAAGAAAACAGGTCTGTATTTCTGCCGAGGATTTTTTTACAAAGTACATTCCACTCCTCTGTTCCTTCCTGGGCACTGGGCCATGCTTTTTTTCGAGCCAGGGCAGGTACAGCCTTGGCACACAGTCCACCTTGCTCTTCGCCAGCTCAGTCATAATCTGACTGACATTACTGGGATTCCCACGATGATTCTACAGTAAGTGAAGAACGTCTCCTTGTTATGTGGAGGTGGAGAGTTTGGGCAACCAGACGCATACAGTAATAACATTATACACAGTGTAATGTCTGAAGCTTGTGGAGTATTTGGGATAACATGGTCTACCTCAAATCAGGACATTTTTTCTCGTTCACTAGATCAGTGGTTCCCAACTTTTTTTACATTGTGCATGCCCGTTAGAACATATTTGTTCTGCAAACCCCTAATTACTAAATCCTACTAATCAGATTATTACCTTTTGACCGAAACTGACCGATGCCATGCAGTATAGTGACCTGAGCTAATGTTGGGAATACATGCTTAATAAGACCCCAAACTGCATCTCAGTGTGAGCAGGCAGCATGGGTGGTATAGCTGCCAATTACTGCGGAGGAAGCTTCTTAAATTATGCCCAACAATGCCTTGCCGCTGTGGATGCAAAGCATTGTGGGGAGCGTCTTTGGGAACGACTGCTGTAATTGACAGCTTAACCTCTCACACTAAGGGGCAGTTTGGGGCCTTACTAAGTGCACAGACTCCACACGGGGTCAGGGACCCAGTTTACTGCCTGGGATCAACTGTTACATCTTTCTTTCTTTGTTGGCCAACCCCTTGGAGTTACCGAACCCTTGGAGGTTTGCGTATTCCTGTTTGGAATCAATACACAACTCTACACTGCTCAAACTTATAGCTCAGTATGGGTCAGATCCATTATTAAAATCATTAACAGTCATTATTTTTTTCATTACCACATATCCATCAAACTATTTATATACAAAACAACATTCGTTATTTATCTCATTAGCATGTTAAGTTAGCACTACCTTAAAAAAAAACTACCTCTAGTCATACCTAAAAGTGGCATTACTCCCATCCGGACCCTCAAATATAGGTTTTGCCAGGGGCATAGCCAGGGTGAGGCCTATGCGGGCCTGTGAAATTGAAAATGCCCCACATAAAAATATGGGGAAACCTACACACACAACTGTCATTTCCGCGCCTAGTGCCATAAAAAAAGCAGCCGTGCAAGAATTACAGCAACAGCACCATGAGGAGTCGTAGAGGCGGCAGCAGGGAAGGTGAGAGTACTTCCCATACCCAACTCCTCCACCGCGTCTTCTCAGCAGTCATGCAGCTCCAGGAGGACAGGAAGTGAAGTCCCCACTGTGTCCTGACCAGGGAGAGGTGCAGCCCTCCTCTCCAGGTCACCCACTGCCCTTCCACCCATGGGTCACTCCATCCATGTGTCACCTACCTCCTCCCCACTTCAACCCCCACCCTATGTGTCACCCCCTCCCCATGTCTCACTCACTATAGCAGATATATGGTAGTTCCCATAAAATATGTCATATGCTTTTCAAAGATGTAGGTTATCTGTTCTTCCTTCCTCTCTCCCTGGATGGAATCCTCTCCTGGTGTTAACCTTCTGTGTTGATTTGCAATTGTACTCATCTTTTATCCATAGAAAACTGCCTACATATGCTATTTTATCTTATTATGACTGAATATGATATCACATGCTTGATCCAGATGACAAAATCACACCTCTTTATCTTTCATGTAAGGAGCTAAATCTTTGTCTAACAGTGACATTTTATGAGTGAATTCAGTCAGAGATAGTCCACGACTCTGTACTGTATGTAATAAATCCAATTAACGTATTGACGTCAGATATATTCTCAACAGCCCTTGTAATATTATAATTCTATAATTGAAACTAGCCACATTCCTTTACTTCTCAGACATCTCTTTCTCACCAGCAGCTGTAACCTTTCCAGCTACATAAACTATTCATAGTTAGGGGGAGATACGATTTCTTACATAGGCCCCTTGCAGAACCTAGTGGGTCCTGTATATGTGACCCCTTAACCTTTATGGTAACTGCCACTTCCATTTCAGCCTGAGAGGAATGTTAATGTAGATTCGCGGTTAGTGCCGATCCGCCGGCACCCAGCAACTCTTGTTACTGAGACCCTCTGCTGCATGCTGTTTCATACTTTTAGGCCTCGTCCATGATTGCTGCTTGGTGGCGGAGGCGCGCTGAGGCGCGCTCCCGCTCAGCACTGAGCCCCTACAGCCACAATTAGAGCGGCTTTAGTAGGGGCTCGTCTACGCTTCCGCAAGCGCGCGGAAGCGTAGATCTTACCAGAATTTAACATTTCCCCGCTTGCCGGCGCGCAGGGCCGGTCACGTGAGCGGTTCGCCCAATGAGGGCGAACCAGCTCCGTGACGTCACTGGTCCGCCCCCTGCCCGCCCCCTGACGACGCGCAGGAAAAGCACCCGCTTTCCCTGAGCCTCAGCGCGCCTCAGCACGCCAGCGGGAAGCTTGGCCGAGGCCTAAGTCATACTGAACTCCCTTAATCTTCTCTTGGGATCCTCTCTAACAAGGGCACTGTCCCGTCTATAAATTAATAAAGTAGGGGGCCTGGTCTATACTATTACTTTAAGAACATGTCTATCTCCTCTCCCCGAGGCTCCTCTCCTCTTGTCCTCCTGGAACCTGAAATTCTATAATAGTTCCTCCTCCTTAAATACCCCTGTGTTACGTCTTGATCCCCATAGCAACCCAGGGTGGGATCAGGTATGCGCTAACCATGCTAGTAACCCTTTAGGAGGGTAGTTACATAAACCTTGTACAAAGAAAAGTATCCTTTTGGTTGCACTCTATAGATAATCATCCTTATTATAAAAAAATTACTTTTAAATCAATATACATTAATAAATCATGACTAGACAAAACTAGGAATATATACACTAAAAACATTTAAATAACCCCTGTATGACCTGGATCTTGACCCCTATTTCAAAAACACTATGGGGGCAATTCACTAAGCAGTGATAACTGCTTTTAAGTACGATAAATGCCTTTTAAGACTGATACTGCCTGCTGCGCGATTCATTAAGCAGTAATAACAGTGCTTTATCGGTCATAAAAGGCATTTTATCAGTGTTACGCCGGTGCTGCCTGCAGACAAGACCCGTCCCCTGAGCTGAAGGGGGAAGTGGTAATACACGCACCCGCAGCAAAGGGAGCATGTCCGGTGTGTGGTATAAAGTGTTGCCAGGCCAGGTGTAGTAAGGTAGACAATACTTGCCGGTACCGGTTGTAGAGATAGAGTGAAGAATGCCTTGACGAGGTCAGGGAGTGGAGAGCGGAGATAGGTCGTAGTCCAAGCCGTGTTCAAGGGGTTACCAGAGTGAGCGTTGTCCAAGGAGTACCGAGATCAAGAGCCAGAAGGGGTAGTCGTACAAGCCGCGTCAGAACCTGTGAAAACACTGAGAGAATCCAGAAGTACTTCCATACAGAGACTATGTCGAGCAAAGACTGAGAGCAGAAAGGAGCTAGATAAAGCAGGAAGGTCCAATTAGGAACGGAGGCGGGACAGGAAGAGCTACAGGGAGACACTGCAGATTGGTGCAGGCATAACAGGCCAGGTGAGTCTTGTTGGTAGGTGGGTATTCTGCTGGAGGCAGTGTGTCAGGGCACAGCCATAAATGATCAGGAAAGCAGCTTGTAGTTAAAAGATATTCTTTATTCAGACATCATGGTGCAGTCAGGAAAAATGGAGGGAGCTCTTACGCGTTTCACGCCTCGTTGGCGCTTCGTCAGAGAGTGAAAAAGTAATGCTGGGACCCCCTTGATATAGTGCCTCTCATTGCGTTTCAAATTGATCACAGCCGCGGCTCGATTGGCCGGAAGTGATGAAACCGGAAGTCAGGAACCGGATGTGACGCGACGGGCTCCATGCTGTGGATGGTTGTTTACAAGCTAGGCTTGTAGTCATGGAGATCGCAGCGTCATCATTCCGTAGCATTCCTGATAGCATTCCTGACATCCGGTTCCTGACTTCCGGTTTCATCACTTCCGGCCAATCGAGCCGCGGCTGTGATCAATTTGAAACGCAATGAGAGGCACTATATCAAGGGGGTCCCAGCATTACTTTTTCACTCTCTGACGAAGCGCCAACGAGGCGTGAAACGCGTAAGAGCTCCCTCCATTTTTCCTGACTGCACCATGATGTCTGAATAAAGAATATCTTTTAACTACAAGCTGCTTTCCTGATCATTTATGGCTGTGCCCTGACACACTGCCTCCAGCAGAATACCCACCTATCTACGACTTTTCCGGATGCACGCCACCAACAAGAAAAAAACAGGCTTTTTTCATGTGAGTTTATCCTTTATTCTATTTTGGAGGGATACATTAGGGTGGTTGCAAAGCGTGTGTGACATTGTCCTCATTAGGAGTGATGTGATGGAGCTTAACACTCTTCATTCACAACACCTCTAGGACTTCAATATATATGTCCTCTACACAGCGCTCACCTATATACCCAATACTCACTTGTACATTAACAGCCTGCATTAAGCCATCTTCTATCAAGAATATTCAAATTGACATTGTTATTTCCATTATCTATAGTCATTTAGAGCACTATTGATGAACCGAGTCTTGTTGGTAACCTGAGTATGCCCGTGCGGTGTGCGGGGGCGGAGCCTGAGGTCCAGGGGATGGGAAGAAAAGTGTGCAGAATGAGCGTGCTCTGTAACGCGTGTACGCGCGTGGACCGAGCCAGTGGATGGTGCAGGTGTGCGCGCGGGAGGGCGTGGGTGCGCCCGGCGCTAAGCAGAGGAATCGCCGAGGGGAGTGATCCCGCGATGGCGGCAGGGGTGGGGAGCCGCAGAGGCCAGTAAGGCAGGATTGTTTTGTGTGTCCAGGGACTCCCTGAGGGGGGAGAGTGCTCTGTGTGGGGAGCGCGGAGAACGCCGATTCCTGAGAGTACCCCCCTCTTCAGGCACGGCCTCAGGACGGTCCATGAACGGTTTCTCTGGAAACTTTCCTGAAGGACTTAAGAAGGGCCGGGGCATGAATGTCCTTTAAAGGTACCCAGGATCTCACTTCAGGGCCAAAGCCCTTCAACTGCACCAAGAACTGGAGCTGGCCCCTGGATAGGCGAGAATCCAAAAGAGAGTGAACTTCGTATTCCTCGTTATTTTGGACAGTAATGGGGTCCGGTTTACGAGTCTGATCCAGAAAGAAGTGACTGGAGATGAATGGTTTTAAGAGGGACACATGAAAGACATTGGGAATCTTCATACTGGGTGGTAGTTGGAGCCGGAATGCCACAGGATTGATTTGTTCACAAATAGGGAAGGGACCCAGGAACTTAGGTGCCAGTTTAGGAGATGGTAACTTGTGGTGGATATTCTTAGAGGAGAGCCATACTAAATCCCCTGGTTTGCAACTGGGCGCCGAATGACGACGACGATCGGCCTGTAATTTTGATCTGCGGGAGGAGTCGAGAAGGGTAGACTGAATCTTGGACCATGCGGTTTGGAGGGAAGAAATGCGTTCATCTACAGCTGGTACTCCAGAAGGGATGTTGGGGATGGGAAGACAGGGAGGGTGGAACCCATAATTTATAAAGAAGGGCGACTCCCGGGTAGCCTCGTTTTTGGCAGAATTGATGGCGTACTCTGCCCACGAAAGGAGTTGAGCCCAATCATCCTAGAAATCGGATATGAAACATCTCAGGTACTTCTCCAGGGATTGATTGATTCTCTCCGTTTGTCCATTGGACTGAGGATGATAGGCGGAAGAGAAAGTAGAAGAGATGCCCAATCTCTTCGTGAAAGCTCTCCAAAATTTGGATATGAACTGAGAACCTCTGTCAGAAACAATGGACGAAGGGATCCCATGAATCCGGAAAATCTGCTCCGTAAAGATATCAGCAAGGTCGGGGGAGGTGGGTAATCCTTTAAGTGGAATAAAAAGGGACATCTTCGAGAACCTGTCCACGACCACCAAGATAGTGTTCATTCCTCTGGACCTGGGCAACTCCACGATGAAGTCCATCGAAATGTGGGACCAGGGGCGGTCGGGAACTGGAAGAGGTAACAGAAAACCCTGAGGCTTTTGACTGAGAGTCTTGCTTTGAGCGCACGTGGGGCAGGCGCGGGTAAACTCCAGAATATCTTGAGACATCCTTGGCCACCAGAAATTCCGACGAATTAGATCAGTAGTCTTCTTAAAACCTGGATGACCTGCAGATTTAGAGGAGTGACCCCAAGACAGGACCTCTGAAACAAATTTGGAAGGTACGAAGAGTTTGTTGTCGGGAACGACCAAGTCCTTGGGAATGCGTCTCTGGGAGTGCAAAATCTTGTGAAGATTCTTGAAAGAAGACGTGGCGAGAATCCTCTCTTGTGGAAGGATAGTCTCCAAAGGTTCCTCTGGTCTCTCTTCAGAAGAATGTATTCAGGAGAGTGTGTCTGCCTTTACGTCCCGGGGATATAGGAAAGGTGAAAATCGAATCGAGAAAAAAAAAGAGCCCAACGAGCCTGTCGTGGACCAAGGCGTAGAGCGTTTTCTATGTAAAGAAGGTTCTTGTGGTCCGTGAGAATAGTAAACGGCTCTTTCGACCCCTCCAGCAGGTGTCTCCACTGTTGAAGAGCCATCTTCACGGCCAGAAGTTCCCTGTTACCCACATCATAGTTCCTCTCGGCGGATGAGAATTTCTTGGAAAAATATGCACAGGGATGCACTTATCTTGAGGCGTGTCTCTGAGAAAGAACGGCTCCAGCGCCGCAATCAGAAGCGTCGACCTCCAGGATGAAGGGAAGTTCAATGTTGGGATGACGGAGAATAGGTGCGGATATAAAAGCTTCCTTGAGTGTCTCGAAGGCGGAGATGGCCTTGGATGAACAAGCAGAAGGATCAGCTCCTTTTTTGGTGAGCACAGTGATTGGTGCCACAATAGTAGAAAAATTACGTACAAACTTACGATAGTAATTAACGAACCCTAAAAAACGTTGTATGGCCTTGAGAGAATTGGGTCTTGGCCATTCAGTGACTGCTTGAAGTTTTCCGGAGTCCATCATAAACCCCTCATCGGAAATGATGTACCCCAGGAACGGAGTAGAGGTCTGATGAAAGGTGCACTTCTCCAATTTGGCGTACAAATGGTGTTCACGGAGACGGGAAAGGACGTAGGAGGTGTGGCGTATATGGTCCTGGAGATCTTTGGAAAAAATCAGGATATCATCCAAGTATACTATAACAAAAATATTGAGTACCTTACGAAAGACGTCGTTGATAAAATCTTGAAAAACAGCGGGAGCATTACATAAGCCAAAAGGCATTACAAGATACTCGTAGTGTCCACTACGCGTGTTGAAGGCAGTTTTCCATTCATCCCTTTTCCTGATGCACACCAGGTTATAGGCACCACGTAGATCCAACTTGGAAAAAATCTTGGCCCCCTGTAATTTATCGAACAGTTCGGTAATAAGGGGAAGGGGGTAATGATTTTTAATAGTTATGTGGTTCAAACCCCTGTAATCGATGCAAGGCCTCAACGACCCGTCCTTTTTCTTGACGAAGAAAAACCCAGCACCTGCTGGGGAATTGGAGTGACGAATAAAGCCTTTCTTGAGATTCTCCTGGATATATTCATCCATAGCGTGAGATTCTGGTAATGACAAGGGGTAGGTCTTGGACTTGGGTAGGGAGTAACCTGGAACCAGATCGATCGGACAATCGTAAGTCCTGTGTGGCGGAAAAAGGTCTGACTGTACCTTATTGAAAACGTCCCGGAATTGATGGTAAACAGAAGGTAGAATAACTTCGGGAACAGGTGTATTGGCCAGCAGTTGATGAGTCTCGCCTGACCTCGGCCTCCAGGAGATGGGAGCAGAGGAAGTCCAATCAATGAGAGGATTGTTAAGCTGTAGCCAAGGAAGACCAAGGGTGATGGGTATCCCAGGAGCGTGAATGGCATCGAGAACTAAGATCTCCTTGTACAGATGTGAGGACAGAAGCAAGGGGACCGTCTCTAAGGAGATGTGGGCCGGGGTAAGAGGAAGTCCATCGATACCGACGAGTGCGATGGGAACCTTCTTCCTCACGAGCGGTATGCGGTTTAACCTGGTGAATTCAAGGTCCATGAAGTTTCCTCCAGCTCCTGAGTCAATGAATGCGGCGGTAGAAGTCTTGAACTTATCGCCTGAAAGGGAGACTGGAAATTTAAGTTTCTTAGGGAGTTCACCTTTATGAAGGGGACGTGGAGACATTACACCCAGAGAGAGCCCCTCTGTACTCACTGGGTGTTCCCGTTTCCCGGACGCAGTGGACACTCCCGAACCAGATGCTCCATGGATCCGCAGTAGAAACACAATCCCACGGCGTGGCGGAACTGCCATATCGGTGTGCGGATGCGTTGTACCCCTAATTGCATTGGCTCTGGCAACTCCAGTGCAGGACGAAGAGGTGTGGTAGCACTTGGGGGAGCAGGAGTGCTGCTGGGAGTACTGGAGAACGGAACTTGAAAGTTATGGAAGCGAGTGCGCTGACGCTCTGAACGGCGTACCTGGATACGTTGATCCACTCGGACGGCCAAATCAATGAGGACCTCCAATTGATCCGGCCTGGATTGGCGAGAGAGTTGATCCTTGATGGGATCTGCCAGGCCTTGCCAGAATACGGAGACGAGAGCCTCTTGTCCCCAGTTAGTCTCGGCTGCTAAAGTCCGGAACTCCACACTGTGTCACCATTCGCCGTCCCTGGGTGATCTGGAGGAGAGAAACAGATGCCATCTCCCAACGAGCGGGGGAATCGAATACTTGTTGGAACTCAGCTTTAAATGCCGGGTAATCTTGGGTAAGGTCAGAACGTTGCTCCCAAACCGGGGAAGCCCAAGCCAGGGCGCTGCCAGTGAGGAGGTTATAAATGTAGGCTACCTTCTTGCAACCAGTATTGTAGAGATGGGGGGCCATTTCAAACTGCACCTCACACTGGTTTAGGAAACCCCTACATTCTTGCGGTTCACCTGCATAAGGCGTGGGGGGAGGAATCCTTACATTGGAGCTGCTAACTGCGCTTGCGGAGTGGGGGCTTACATCTGGCGATGTCGCGGTCGGTACTCGGTCTGAGAGGACTGCGACTTGGCGTATAAGTGCCACAATTTGATCCGCCATGGCCTGGTTTTGTTGAAGCAGATTGGAGAGAAACTGTTGAAGTTCGTCTGGTCTGCGTCTTGTGGGCTCGACATAATGTTACGCCGGTGCTGCCCGCAGACCAGACCCTGAGCTAAAGGGGGAAGTGGTAATACATTCACCCGCAGCAAAGGGAGCGTGTCCGGTGTGTGGTATAAAGTGTTGCCAGGCCAGGTGTAGTAAGGTAGACAATACTTGCCGGTACCGGTTGTAGAGATAGAGTGAATAATGCCTTGACGAGGTCAGGGAGTGGAGAGCAGAGATAGGTCGTAGTCCAAGCCGTGTTCAAGGGGTTACCAGAGTGAGCGTTGTCCAAGGAGTACCGAGATCAAGAGCCAGAAGGGGTAGTCGTACAAGCCGCGTCAGAACCTGTGAAAACACTGAGAGAATCCAGAAGTACTTCCATACAGAGACTATGTCGAGCAAAGACTGAGAGCAGAGAGGAGCTAGATAAAGCAGGAAGGTCCAATTAGGAACGGAGGCGGGACAGGAAGAGCTACAGGGAGACACTGCAGATTGGTGCAGGCATAACAGGACAGGTGAGTCTTGTTGGTAATCTGTGTGCCGATTCAGAGCCTCCCTCAAAGCGCCCGTCCAGGATGATGACGTCACGGCTGCAGAGTTGGTCAGCTACGGGTCGCGTCTGAGCCCAAAATTGGTCCACTCAACGCGTTTCGCCCAGCTTGCTGTAGCTGTTGTCGGCTTCGTCAGGAGTGAATAGGATTGGGTACAGTTGACTCTTATATAACCATGTAGCAAGCTAATCTAGTTAATTATACAATAATCGGCACACAGATCCGTGGAAGAAAGCCAGACACCCGAGGGAGGCGGTGAGCAGTTCGGGGAGCTTCTACTTTCTCCATTTGTGAGATACATGCTTGATTTTTACTGGCACATTGTAAGTGCGTATTTTACAGACCCGTTTTTTAAAATATAAAGTTTACCTATTGATCGCACTATGTAGTTCTCTCTCTAATTTGCATACATCACCTTGCTGACGGAGTATCTCCAACAAGGGGGGTCCAGATCTTAGCCATCTACATGGTGGCAACCCTATTTGCCAGCTGCCTGATTTACTCTAAATTCTTGTGAGTAGTACATCTATACGAGCCAAGACAGAATCATTCCACATTCCAGAAACGTCTGCACTTATATTTGTGTACCTTGTTGTTTTTTTCCCCCATATACTCCCCCTGGATGTTTGAGAAAATTGCTTAAATCTTTGGAACCCGTGAAACAGGTCCCACCAGTGAGGTTTGAGCTGGGTGGTTGGAATATTTTTATCACACATCACTTTTTATTATATATTCACTATTCTTATTATTTATAGTTGTTTGCGCCTTATATCACTTATTTCACAATAAATAAAATAAATATCATCATTCAAAATCAAAAGTAAAAAAATAATCCAACATTAAAAAGCAAACACAATCAAAAGCCAGAAATAAACTATTTAAAAACACCAGAAAATAATCGCGTAAATAGCATACAAATTTAAAATCAAAGAAGCAATATACATTTAAAATACATACAAGTATCTGCCAAAACAACCATTGCTTCTTACTGTATGTATGTATGTATGTATGTATAGCCCTAAAGGGCCATACATAAATACATTTGGAATGAATGTGAAAAAAAAAATGCAATCACAAAATTTTTTTGATTCCCGTGGTCACCGCAAGCTCTCAAACCAATCCACGATCCCAAACAGCAACGGGCCACAAATAAAGAAAAATCCAAAGTCCTTTTCTTCTTTCTTAATCTGTAAATTGTAATCTAATTTTGGGGTCTTTCAGGGTCTTCTGGAGTCTTCTGTGGTCTTTGGGGGTCTTCTATCTTCTTTTTCTTCATCATCTATATCTTCTTCTTCATCTGGCACACACTTGTATTCCTATTCCTATTGGAGGAGGAGGTCCTCCCTCCTCGGCTTCTTCAGTGCAGATGGTTCACACGCCTCTGATTGGCTGTGAAAAGCATGTTTTTTTTTTGTGACGCCAGCCAATCAGACTGGCTGTGCTTCCTTTCCCTTTAACATGACATCACCGAAAGCAACATGGCTGCCATCACATGGTACTTCAGCCAATCAGATTGTGGGAACTGAATCCCCAATCTGATTGGTTGGTGTAGACCATGTGACAGAGTTTTTTGGGAAAGGATGTGACATCATCCAAAGGGAGTCACATGGTCTACAACAACCAATCAGTTTGAGATGCCGGTATCCCTCTGCATGATTTAAATTCAGTGGTCACGTGACGCGGGAGATTTAAAAGCACAGAGGATACTGACACCCCATAACATGGCCTGTATCTCATGAAGTAGGGAGACCCCAATGCGGTGCCGCTCAGGAGACCCCCTGCTCATGTACACTATGATCAAAATCAATATTCTTAATGCACGATCGCCTGTAATAGCCGTGCATGGAGACGCATTTTTTATTGGGAAATACTTAATGTTAGCATATGTTTTTAATAAGCATAATAAATTTATTTTTTAAGACTTTTCTTTGCCCCCTCATTTTATGGATAGTTGTACTAAATGTACATAGTACAGTAGGTTTAAGAATGAAGTTTGTCAAGTGTTATCCTGTCATGTGACATGTATTTGTATATGAACCCGCTCTTTTTTATACAGCTACATTGAAAGACCCGAGCACAGAGTATGAATGGGTTGTCTACACAGCAGTTGTCCAGGAGATATGTTGATGAGGTGGATCTTGGAAAGCCCGAAGAGGACTATTTCCTATGTATTACCTTTACTCCATTTGGAGAATGACCATACAGATGGGTGCTGTGCAGTTCTGTTTGTGGAAAGCAACTGAGATTTTGTTTGATGTATATAATAAGATTATGACCCAAGGAAGGGAAGTTAGCGTAGAGTCTCTCAGTATATGGTTATAGATTAGAAGTAAAAGAAAGAAGCCAAGAGAGCGATATATAGGCAGCAGAGAATTCCCAAATTGGGGTGCAGCGTGGAAGAAAATGTGCAGGTGGGAGAATACTTGGAAATTAGCTCACAAATGTAGGAGTATACAGTAGCTATGTATAGCTTTGTAGGTGAGCACGAGTCTTGAATTTGACTCTGCAAGGCAGTGGTTTTCAACCTTTTTTTGGATAATTAACCCCAGAATTAGATTGTAAAATTCTGGAGAACCCTAACCCTCGCCCCCTGTCTCTCATGCCCCATCCCTCCTCCTGTCTCTCTCCCCTTCACACTCTCCGCTTATGCTACATCCCCCTCTCAGTTAAACACACACACACTCCCCCTCTCACTTACACACACACTCTCTATCTCTCTCTCTTTAAGGGAGATGCCGGAGCACTGCAAAAATCCTTGGGGTGAGAGCGCGTACTCTTACCTGATCCTTCCTCTCCTTCCCCCCGAAGTGCAACGCGATTTCTGGTGCAGAGAGGAGCAGGCATGAAGAGGAAGGATAGCATTGACTGTGCGGCTGCTGCTACGCTTGTGAGCCGCCGGGTCACTGTTGCATAGGGCTGCCGCTGCGCCGCTGGGCCAACTGGGCGATTTGTCCAAGCTCCAGCCGTGGAACCCCAGTTGAAAATCACTGCTGTAAGGTATGGGTAGCCAATTTTAAGATTTGCAGAGTGAGGCAGCAGAGGAATAGCGGTGGGTGAGGTATATGAGCCTGGCATCCGCATTTAAAATGGACTGTAAAGGGGACAGACGGTAGAGATGGAAACCAACAAACCAGGTTACATTAGTCCAATCGGGATACTAGTGAGGGAAAAGTAATTTGGGGGGATTGTTTGGTGACATTTCTTCGGAGTTGAAAATGACAGTGAGATACGGACTATGCGGAATAAATAAGAGGGAGGAGTAAAAAATGGCACCTGAGCATCTGACTTGAGGTATCAGGAGATTATGGAGAAATATTTATTGCAAGTGAGAAATCAGGTAGAGGCGTGAAGTTCTTTTTGTGACATGTTTAGTTTGAGATTGTGACGGGACATCCATGAGTAGATAGCAGAAAGGGAATATCTCTCCCAATCCTGTTCCCAGCCTTATTTCTGTATGCGCTCGTCCTCGCCTGCCACATGCAACTTCTACTCCTTCTGGTTTCAACCCCTCTAACCTCATAGCCATCCCGTCACCCTCCCTCCTCTCTCCCTTTCTCCTGTGCCCTTTGAAATGCACGCTCCCTTTCTAACAAGTTCCTCTCTGTGCAGGACTTCTTTTTCTCTCACTCTCTGCTCCTCTTTGCTATAACTGAGACTTGGCTCCCTCAGTCTGACTCTTCTGTGGAAACTGCCCTCTCTTATGGTGGCCTTTCTTTCTCCAACACTCCGCGCCCTGATGGAAGGGGTGGAGGCGTGGGGCTACTACTCTCCTCTATCTGCCGCTAACGAACCCTACCTATTCCTCCCTCTCTTGCATTTCCCTCCTTTGAGGCTCACACTGTCCAGTTTGTTTGTATCTTCTGTCCCTGTCCATGTGGCAGTCATCTATCGCCCACCTACCTCTCCTCACCCCCCTTCTGTCTTTCTCTCTCACTTTGAATCCTGGTTCTCTTTCTTTCTCTCTTCAGACTCCCCTGTTCTTCTCCTTACAGACTTCAACTGTCACAGATGACCCCTCTCCCTTGGGCTTCCCGCTTTTTCTCTCCAACCTCTTCTTTTGACCTTCAACAGTGGACTGCAGCCAGCACCCACAAGGATGGCCACTACCTAAATCTGGTTTTCACTAAAAAAAATCCTCTCTCTTGGCTTCTCCATGTCCCCCTTTCCTCTCTCTGACCAAAGGTGATGACCTCATATTATTTTTCTCGCTTCTCCCCTTCTCCACCTCCATCTATCCCTCACTTCTGCAGAGAACTGCACACTACTAACCTATCAGCTTTTGATTCCACTTTACGCTCCTCTCTCTCCTTTCTCAGCTCTGCTCCAGACCCTGACAACGTGGTCAGGAAATACAACTTTGCCCTGTCCTCCTCTCTTGATCTACATGCCCCACTTTTTCTCTGCCATTCACGCCCTTCTAACCCCAGACCTTGGCTAAATTCCCACACTCGCATGCTGCGTTCCTGCACTCGTTCCTCAGGACGCCTCTGGAAGAAATCTCACACTTTCGCAGACTTCCTTCACTACAAATGTATGCTATCCTGTTTCAACTCTGCTCTCTCTCAGGCTAAACAAACCTACTTTTCCTCACTAATCAACACACACAAGACGAATCCAGACCAACTCTTCTCAGACCACCCTCTGCTGCCTGTTCTTCTTCCTTCATCTCACCTCAGGACTTTGCCGACTATTTCAAGGAAAATGTGGAATCCATACGTCAGGACATCCCCTCTGTAACCTCCTCCCATCCTACACCTCTTCCTAACTCCTACTGCCTTCATTGACTCTTTTTCCGCTGTCACAGAGGAGGGTGTGTTGCTGCTGATCTACTCTTCAACCCTCTACACCTGTCCTCTTGACCCCATTCCCTCCCATATCCTAAAACCTCTTGCTCCTACTATAATCCCTACACTCACACATATTTTGAACTCCTCCCTCTACTCTGGTACCTTTCCATCTTCCTTCAAACAGGCAACAGTTATACCATTACTCAAAAACAGCAATCTTGCCCTACCTGTCCTTCTAATCAATCATCGACCGGTCTCCCTCCTGCCTTTTGCCTCTAAACTTTTTGAACATCTTCTATTCTCTCGCTTGCTCCATTTTCTTAACACCTACTCTCTCCAAGACCCTCTACAATCTGGCTTCCGCACTGCTCACTCCACTGAAACAGTCCTCACTAAAATAACGAATGACCTCCATGCAGCCAAAGACAGAGGTCATTACACTCTGCTCATATTACTTGACCTCTCTGCAGCGTTTGATACTGTGGACCACCCTCTTCTTTTGGTATTTGTAATAAAGCTTTATCCTGGATCTCCGCTTACCTCTCCCATCATACTTTCAGTGTCTCTTTTGCTAACACATCCTCCTCTATCGATCTCTCTCTGGGGGAAGCACAGGGCTCTGTCTTGGGAACTCTTCTCTTTTCTCTTTACACTCTCTCTCTAGGTGAACTAATCGCATCTCTTGGCTTCTCATACTTCCTCCCAAACCTGGCCCTACTACCTCCTTCCACATTATTGTTGGTTGTACTATGATTCACCTACTAGCCCAAGTACGCTGCCTAAGGGTCACACTCGACTCCTCTCTCACATTCTCCTCTCACATTCAAAAGGTAGCCAAAACCTGTCATTTTTTCCTCCGCAGTATTACAAAGATACGCCTTTCTTCTGTTGCTTGATTGCAGAAACTCTGACACAGAACCTCATTCTCTCCCGTCTCGACTACTCTAACCTCCTGCTGTCCGGCCTTCCTGCCTCTCACCTGTCTCCCCTACAATCTATCCTAAACGCTGCTGCCAGAATCACTTTACTCTTTCCAAAATCTGTCTCAGCATCTCCCCAGGCTGAAATCTCTCTCCTGGCTTCCTATCAAATCCTGTATCACACACTGAATTCTCCTCCTCTCTTTTAAAGTTTTACACTCTTCTGCTCCTCCTTACATCTCAGTCCTTTCTCGTTATACACCATCCCGACTATTGCATTCTTGTCCTGGAACAGGATTACACATTTTCTGTCTCCCTTTGCAGTGTAATGATACTGCTGTGGCAGACTTTATTCTAACAAATCACCTGTTTGTCCCTGGCTTGTTCCTGGAATGCGACGCTGTTCACCCGGAGCATGCCGCGCTCCTTTTGTTTTCCCAGCCACGGGTCATGCCCGGCTGACGCGCGGTTGATATGTTAATTGATAATGGTTCAGGATTTAATAAACTGCAATGCTTCGCGTGTCCGCAAGATGGCATAAATTCATGAATTGTAATGCAGTATATATATATATATACTGTATAACAACAACCCCTATAACCCCTAACATACTGTAGTGTACACATACAGTACTGTATACAGTATGCACATCAATGATACTATAGGCCGGCGGGGGCGAGATGTGTTTGCAGCAGAGAGAGATCGGCTGCTCTCTCTGCGCAAACATCGACACATTAAAAATTATTTAAAATACATTTTTGTTCATAGTGTAGATGTGCAGGGGGTCTCCGGAGCTGAACCACATCTACTTCCCGAGATACAGGCCTCTTTATGAGGTGCCGGTATCCCTCTGCATTTAAAGGTCCCGATGACGTGACCGCGGCATGTAAACCAAGCAGAGGGATACCGGCACCCCCTAAAGGGGCCTGTATCTCGGGGAGCAGGGGGTACCTGGACCTAAAACCACAGCGGTTCCGCTCCGGAGACCCTATGCACATCTACAGTATGAATAAAACACACACATCAATAAAGAATCGTTCATTACCTTTGCGGCTATGGTAATGAAGCAGCATGAATGTATTTTTAATAATATTGTACAGTGAGCAGGGGGTTCCCTGAGCCAGAAATCAAAGCTCAAGGGACCCCCTGCTCCTGCACAATATTATTAAAATACAGAAATGCTGCTTCATTACCATAGCTGATAGCCGCTAAGGCAATGAAGGGGTTAACCCACCGTGCCCGCTTTATTGTGGGTATCGGGGGTGGGTGAAGGGGGTATTTGGCCCTTGGTGTGAGTTTAGGACTTGCGGGTGGTTGCATGTGCACTTAACCCCTTCACGACCGTAGCAGTTAATACCGCTACGGTCATGAAGGGGTTATCCCCTCCCGCTACCCCCTGCAAGCCCTAAACAACCACCGTTGGGGCTAATACCCCCTTCACCCACCCCCGCTACCCACAATAAAAAAAAATCACACACAGAAGCCGCCCAAAAAATAAATAAATAAATCTAATTTAAGCCACACTGGCCCGATACCCACCCTTCACCCGTGAATTTGTACAGTGGCTTCATCATGCAACTATATATACACTGGCGACACAGTTTATTACACTGCGGCCAGATCCGCAAGCCGGGAGATTTCCCGGCTTGCTAGTGGCCGCCCCTCGGCGTGCCGCGCGTCATAGACGCGCGGTCACGCGTCTTCGGGAGCGTGCGCCCCCTGCACGCGCGTCCAGGGGCTCCCCGAGGGAGCCCTGGTGTCCCGCGATCGCGGGACAGCGGCAGGGGGTTCCGGGGGACCCGGCGGACCCGGCAGCGGTAGGGAGAGCGCCCCGATCGGAGGGCGCTCTTCCGCTGCTTTGGCGCGCGCCCGTCACTCTCGGGCGCGCGCCAGGCTACTGCTGCGGCACAGAACGGGCAAATGCTCGAATAAACTGTGCCGCAGCAGTACAGTATATATATATACACACACACAGATATATATATATATATATATACAGTATATACACACACATGATGAACCAATATACAATATACAAATAAATGTAGAAGGGTTATCAAAACCATACTGTACTACAAATAACACTTCTCCATACAGACACACTACATTACAATGAATTTCCTTTAATAATCCTAACTGATCTTACAATCTAAATCATGAAATGCCAATGAAAAACCTCACATTACAATCAATACATTGCATTTACATTGTATAAATGATGCATAAAATCTATGCACCATATACATTCTGCAAATGAATGTTAACAATATCATTGCAAGCAAAATACAAATACCTCCAAACAAGTAAACTATTTTAACCAATCAAGTAAACAAAAATCAATTAGCAATCATTATTTACATCCCTAAACAATTGACAGTCCATCCCGAACAATGAAACAATTAACTAATCCAAGCCTGGAGCAGAACAATTTAGCATGTGAAAAAATATAAGTACCAACCAGAATACAAACTTTAAAACCAAGGCTAACCCTGAACACAAGCACACAATACAATATCAACAATTACATCTATCTAATTTTAAAATACTTTAAACACACAATAAAGTATACAAATTAATTTAAAATGCATCAAATCAAGCTTTTAAAACAACATAATTTCTTACCCTGTATGTATATATCTCTCTAGACATATATACATACATACATACATACAGTGGCAAGAAATGATATACCACAAAAAAAAAATACACATGTTAAAAAAGCTTTAAAAACCCACCCTTCACCCATGAATTTGTACAGTGGCTTCATCATGCAACTATATATACAGTATATATATATATATATATATATATATATATATATATATATATATATATATATATATATATATATATATATATACTGTATATATAGTTGCATGATGAAGCCACTGTACAAATTCATGGGTGAAGGGTGGGTATTGGGCCAGTGTGGCTTAACCCCTTAATTACCTTTGCGGTTATTATCTGATAAGGTGTTTAAGGGGTTAATTGATATCTGAATGTACTTGCAATGTATTGGCTTTGTATTTGCTATGTATTTTGTGGGCAAGACAAGGATGTCGCTGGCGACGGAGACTTCTTATTGATGAGGTCAGTAGTACTTTATTTATTTGAATATGCTAGTTAATGTTTTTAATAATGGGCAATTAATCTATTATCCATATCTGGATAATAGTTATTTTGCACATTATTGTACTGTACAGTAGGTGTTGGCGGGGGGGGGGGTGTATGTATTGAATGTATAGGCCAGGTTTATTTTTTTGACATTCAGGGTTTGTTCCGTGGTTTTGCGTGGGACCTCTGGAGACCACCTGCGGGTCTCCTCGGGTATCTCACGGGTATCAGGCTGGTGGTTCCACGGGTGACACATGCGGGGATGAAGCGGTGGCCTCACATCTGTGGGGGCACCGCAGACCCGTAGTCTGCGGGGATGAAGCGGTGGCCTCACATCTGTGGGGGCACCGCCGACCCATAGGTACGGGATGATGATGTGTGGTCCCACTTCTGTGGGGGCACCGCGGACCCATAGTGAGCACTCGTGAGTTCCCCAGACCCCCATGGGAACCACCCGAGGCCCCGCAGACACCTGTGGGTCTGACCCGGGGCTCCCAGACATCCGCGGGCCTACCGTGGGAACCCAATTGTGGCCCACGGTGACCCAAGGAGACCACCTGGGGGCCATGGTGCTGGCGGGACCCACCAGCAGGCCTCTTGAACCTGTTTGAAAAGGGCTGCTGGTACACTGTAGGTCTGTCAGGTGCCCCGCCAGCCCACCGGGGACTCGCGTGGGGCTGCGTTATGAACCCTGTTTGTAAAAGGATAAATCTTGTATTTATGGGGGGGCACAGGGGGTGGGTAATGTATTTAATAAATATAATGATGCTTATTGTGGGTCAATGTATTGTTTTTATTGTGGGTACTGGGGGTGGGGGTGTATGTGGGTAGGCCTCCCTTGTGTGTGGGTAGTGGGTGAGGGTGGTTAGGTCTCACGGGGTGGGGGGTTAGTGTGGGAGGGTATGTAGGCGTCCCGAGTGGTGGGTGAGGGTGGGTTAACCCCTTAATGACTGTAGCGGTTAATAACCACTATGGTGATTAAGGGGTTAGGGGACATTACTTTGGATGTTTTCATTTTTGTCTCTGTTTTGCAGCAGTGGTGGGGCCATGGGCAGGTGGGTAGTGGGTGTGGGTGGTTAGGCCTCACAGGGTGGGCCATTGGCAGTGAGGCGCTGCATTATATTTACACGGGATCCCCCTCCCCCTCCCCACATTTACATACACTGCACTCACAGAAACACAGGACAGGGAGATTAAACAGACACATTAGGGGGAGGGGGCTTTACACAGATTACAGTCACGGCAGGTAAATTTAACAGACACCTTAGGGGGAGGGGGGCTTAAACTTTCCTGCCTTGACTGTAATCTGTGTAACACACACATTAGGGGGAGGGGGGTCTTACATAGATTACAGTCAAGGCAGGGAGGTTTAACAGACACATAAAAAATATGTATTTAATGTATTTATTGTTGTTTATGTATTTTAAATACACAGGGGGTGTACTGTACTGTATGCTGTTTATTGCAATGTTTATTGGGGGCAAATGTCTCCAATAAACATGCTATTCTGCCTTAACCCTTCATTGCCTTAGTGGCTATCAGCTATGGTAATGAAGCAGCATTTCTGTATTTTAATAATATTGTGCAGGAGCAGGGGGTCCCTTGAGCTTTGATTTCTGGCTCAGGGAACCCCCTGTTCACTGTACAATATTTATAAAATACATTCATGCTGCTTCGTTACCATAGCACAAAGCCGCAAAGGTAAGGAATGATTCTTTATTGATGTGTGTGTTTTATTTATACTGTAGATGTGCAGAGGGTCTCTGGAGCTGAACCGCTGTGGTTTTAGGTCCGGGGACCCCCTGCTCCCCGAGATACAGGCCCCTTTAGGGGGTGCCGGTATCCCTCTGCTTGGTTTACATGCCGCGGTCACGTTATCGGGACCTTTAAATGCAGAGGGATACCGGCACCTCATAAAGGGGCCTGTATCTCGGGAAGCAGGGGGTCCCCGGACCTGAAACCAACGTGGTTCAGCTCCGGAGACCCCCTGCACATGTACACTATGAATAAAAATGTATTTTAAATAATTTTTAATGTGCCGATGTTTGCAGCGGATCTCTCTCTGCTGCAAACACATCTCGCCCCCGCCGGCCTATAGTATCATTGATGTGCATATACAGTACTGTATGTGTACAGTACTGTATGTTAGGTGTTATAGGGGACGGCTTCAAAGACAACAGCTCGCAAATGCCCCCATGAGTTTTACACGGCATTGCAGTATTTCAGACAGTGGGAATAAAATGCTTAAATCACAGCCGCGAAAATAACGCAATACACTCCGGCCAAAAACGACACAAAACCGCACGTCACCGGGATATTCTGAAATTCGCGGAGCTAGCCGAGTTAGAATAAAGTTGGTCGCCACTGTAATTGTCTCCCTAGTTTAGCTGCATGTTTTTCTCCTGTTCCAGCAGCTAGCTGCCTGTGTAAATGCAACATTATTGCTACATTTGCCTTCTTACACAGCCCTAGTTGGTTGCCCTGGCAACCTTCCAATCTTCTTAGCTAGAAGGTTGGTTCAGCCCAGCTCCCCTGTTTTTCTGGCAGTTACATTGGTCCTTAGACCTTTCCTATCTGTCACGGGAAAATGTGCCCTTTTCCTTCAAGCTAGCTTTGTGAGTGCATGCTATCCTCCATTACACCCCCGGCAAGGCCATCCTTTTTTAATGTCCCCCCAAACCAAGGCACCTTCATCTAGAGAAGAACTCTCTCACTACATACCACCATCTGAAAGTACCATTTATATTTCTGTTGACTCCCCCAATAAAGTTGAAGAAAATAGAAGGACATTGTATGACATTGTAGATCACAACCGGGAAATTACAGACCTGTAAGCCTGACTTCAATAGTAGGGAAACTACTTGAAGGTTTAAATACGGGATAATATTCAGGAATACCTAATGGAAAACAAAATTATTAGTAATAGTCAGCATGGATTTATGAAGGGTAAATCTTGCCAAACTAACCTTATTTGTTTCTTTGAGGAGGTATGTAGGAATTTAGACCAGGGTAATGCAGTTGATGTGGTATACTTAGATTTTGCAAAGGCTTTTGATATGGTTTCACACAAGTGGTTGGTGTACAAAATAAAGAAAATTGGACTCAGTAATAATATATGCATCTGGATTGAAAACTGGTTAAAGGACAGACAACAGAGGGTTGTCATAAATGGAACTTTTCAGGTTGGGCTAAAGTCGTGAGTGGTGTACCTCAGGGATTGGTACTGGGACCCCTGTTTTTTAACTTGTTTATTAATGACCTTGAGGTTGGGATCGAGGGCAAAGTCTCCATCTTTGCTGATGATACTAAATTGTGTAAGGTAATAGAATCAGAGCAGGATGTAATTTCTCTTCAGAAGGACTTGGAGAGACTGGAAACGTGGGCAGGTAAATGGCAAATGAGGTTTAATACAGATAAATGTAAGGTTATGCATTTGGGATGCAAGAATAAAAAGGCGACTTACAAATTAAATGGAGATATATTGGGGGAATCCTTGATGGAGAAGGATTTAGGAGTGCTTGTTGACTGCAGGCTTAGCAATAGTGCCCAATGTCATGCAGTAGCTGCAAAGGCAAACAAGATCTTATCTTGCATCAAATGGGCAATGGATGGAAAAGAAGTAAACATAATTATGCCCCTTTACAAAGCACTAGTAAGATCACACCTTGAATATGGGGTGCAATTTTGGGCACCAATCCAAAGAAAATACATTATAGAACTAGAGAGAGTGCAGAGAAGAGCCACCAAATTAATAAAGGGGATAGACAATCTAACTTATGAGGAGAGGCTAGCTAAATTAGATTTATTTACATTAGAAAAGAGGCGACTAAGAGGGGATATGATAACTATATACAAATATATTCGGGGACAATACAAGGAGCTTTCAAAAGAACTATTCATCCCACGGGCAGTACTAAGGGCTCGGGGCCATCCCTTAAGGTTGGAGGAAAGGAAATTTAACCAGCAACAAGAGGAAAGGGTTCTTTACAGTAAGGGCAGTTAAAATGTGGAATTCATTACCCATGGAGACTGTGATGGCAGATACAATAGATTTGTTCAAAAAAAGGTTGGACATCTTTTTAGATGGGAAAGGTATACAGGGATATACCAAATAAGTATACATGGGAAGGATGTTGATCCAGGGATTAATCCGATTGCCAATTCTTGGAGTCAGGAAGGAATTAATTTTTCCCCTTAATGGGGTTTTTTGTTTGCCTTCCTCTGGATCAATAAGTAAGTATAGATATAGGATAAAGTATCTGTTGTCTAAATTTAGCATAGATTGAACTTGATGGACCTATGTCTTTTTTCAACCTCATCTACTATGTAACTATGTAACTATGTATGCTTTCAAAAAGGGATGAGTTAAACCACTGGAGTCATTCACATCCTACATGTGATCCTGGTTCCAGAAGAGTTCTGCTCAAGGATGTCTTCTCTCTATCCCTTTTGTATGTAAAGCCCTCTTCTGCCTTAAACCTTTTTCACTTACTACCCTACAATATGTGGGCCGCACAGCAAAAAAATTGAAAAACAGGATTTTAGAACATGTGAGGAACATAAAAAAAAGGGCTTAGATTCACAATGTTTCACTGCATTTTAAACACATCATGCATCAGATCCAGGAGGTCTCAAGTTTATTGGAATAGATTTTGTTCCAAGACACTGGCGTATAGAGTGCAATCCATTTCCCCAAAAGAAAGTCTTTGGATTTATAAACTTAAAACCTTGAGACCTCTAGGACAGAATGTTGACTTTGATATAAATGAATTTCTCACATGATGTTTCAATGATTTTAAAGATATCTCTGTCTCTAAATTTTAGTATGTTTATATGTTTTATACATATTTAAACTTTTTAATTAACTTTCAATTCATATATAATACATTTCATATGTAATTCTGGCCTCTGGATTTTTGCAATTTTGCATCTGTGCACTTTTGCACTTTTTGCACCTTTGGCCCAGTTTTTGCTTCTTGACACTTCTTGCATTTTTTCCTTTACAGTATGTATATATTTTTAAATTTATAGCACTATTTATATTTTGATACTTATAAGGTTCTATTGAGTATATTCTTTCATTGAATCACCATGAGTCGTTTTATACGATTGTCTGTAGATTTGAATTTAACTGCATTTTTCTTTCTCCTTTATTGTGAATTTCAGCAGGCATTTTACTACTGTTATCTACAGATATAGAAATTAGATTTTGTTAGGGATGCTATGTATTTTTAGCTAGTATATTTTTTTAGCTAGTTTTTGGTTTGTAGTTTAAAGATGTATTAAAAATTGTAATATTGTGATTTTAAACTTTTATTGATTTTATTACCAATGTATAAACTTTGTGATTTTGTTAAATACTTGTTTAAACAATTGCTATTGTATTAATGAATTTTAGCCTTACTACACTACACAAATGAGACAGCTGTGTTTTGAGAGTCCAATACACATCTATGGACCAATCAGCATAAACTGATTTGCTGGTAGACACACAAGTAGGACCAAACAGCTGAATCAAATTTGGATTGTGAAGTTGTAGGGTATAAAGACAGGCTATAGAGAGTATACAGCATAACCCCAGAAGAAGTCGACACGCGGTTTAAACGAGTCGGGTTTTGAGCTACTGAGGCCACCGTATCCACTCGGTGACGATTCTGATTGGCGGACGTGCGAAGGAGGCAAAGCATCATCCGATTCGAGTGAGAGACGCGATCGGGAGAAAACTGTGCCTGTCTGTAGTAGGGCTCAGTTTGCCCAGAGTCACTCTCTGCGATTTATCTGAGGGGAAAGTGTGTGTTCCATTTCCCCTTTGTGTTGTTTGTTTCATGCCAAGTAAATGTTAATGCACTATTTTTGGCACTGTGTTTCCTTCTCTACATGAGGTTTACCAGGAGCACACATCTCAGAAGATTTCTTACGTGGAGCAGCAGTAGATGAGATACAGTATCAGTGTTTATTTCATACTCACTGGGTTATTTTCACATTTTATTGCACTATTTATCAATTTGCGCCGTAAACACTTGCATGTTCATTTAGTAGTCAATACGGTTTTGGGAAACCGCAGGTGTTTAGGCAGCATTTGATTTTGTCACCCATACCATATTATTTGTTGCGCTTTTTTGTTTGTTTCACATCCTTGAACATCTTCTATTCTCTCGCTTGCTCCATTTTCTCAACACCTACTCTCTCCTAGACACTTTACAATCTGGCTTCCGCACTGCTCACTCCACTGAAACAGCCCACACTAAAATAACGAATGACCTCCATGCTGCCAAAGGCAGAGGTCATTACACTCTGCTCATATTACTTGACCTCTCTGCAGCGTTTGATACTGTGGACCACCCCCTTCTCCTTCACATTCTCTATACTCTTGGTATTCGTAATAAAGCTTTATCCTGGATCTCCTCTTAACTCTCCCATCATACTTTAGGTGTCTCTTTTGCCAACACCTCCTCCTCCTCTATCGACCTCTGGAATGCCATTCCTCTCAACATTCGACAAGCACCCTCTCTATCAACCTTTAAAGACCCAACTCAAAACACACCTACTTAAGAAAGCATATGAATAGCTCTAAGAGTGATAGTTTTACACCGTATACATAAACCTTGACCCCTTGCAGATGCACTTACCAGAATGTCCTCCTACTGTCTCTCTACGTCCTTCCTACCAACCAATTCGATTGTAAGCTCTTCGGATCAGGGACTCCCTTTCCAAAATGTTACTGTAATGTCTGAAGCACTTTTCCCCTTTATGTGTTATTTATATTATTTGTTATTTATATGATTGTCACGTATATTACTGTTGTGAGGCGCTATGTACATTAATGGCACTATATAAATAAAGACATACAATACAAAGACATTTAGTGACACGAGTCTGGAGAGAAAGGGAGAGAGGTCATTAGAGGAGAAGTAGTTTTGGGTATTGTCACGGGAGACCAGGACTCTTTCATGGGATCAAGCACCAGGCAGGACACCAAAGTGAAGTAAAAATATTTTTTTTTTACTCTGGTGAGAGCCAGCAAACCCAACACAAATCACAAAAGAGCTTTACTCACAGCCTCTGGTCAATACATGGGGAATCCTAAACAGTCTAGTTGCCCTGCGCCTTTTTTGAGCTGGGGCACCCCTGAAGGATATTTTAAATAAAATCCTTACACTCCTGCTCGAGACCTCGCTCATCCCCTCCTTGTTTACACGCATGCACACTCACTATCCTTTTCACAAACACAAGCACAACACATTCACACATCCTCAACAATCATCCTCACACCTCATACACGCCACATGTATCCCCCTTCTCAAACAGCAGTCACCCTCTTAATCATAAACAGCACATTCAACATCCCCTTCTCTTACTTACACCACATGCCTTCTCTCACTCCACAAAAAGCACTAACCTACCTCCTCCCCCTTATCACAGAAAGCCACCACTCCTCCCCACACAAAGTCCCCACTCCCTTTCCTCCCACACAGCTCAAACATGTCAGGTAGGTGGTGGGAATGTCTACGCTATCTTGAGATGAAGAGGTTCCTCTTGCATTGTTCTATGTAGGCTGAGGAGAGGCGGATCACAGCGTGTATGACCCCAGGCAGCAAGGGACATGCCAACCAAGCAGACATGTGAGTTTTTTCCCTCGACGCCGCAGCACCCTTAGCCAAGGGTCACGACACACTAGGGATCCCTGGCACCCTGGTTGTGATACACTGCTTTAATGTATGTATGGAGTGTGGCCCTAGTTTATCTAGCTTTCGATGGTGGAACTCTTTGACCAGGGTTGGGGCGTGAAGATCCAGAGTCTCCACCAAACTTCTCTCCTCAGGCCCATACCCCTTCCAGTCCACTAGATACTGTAGCGAGCCTCTGGAGTTATGAGAGTCAAGTATCTGCCATACCTTGTATTCAAGTTGACCCTCAACTTGATTAGGAGGGGGAGAAACCTCTGAATAACAATTCCCCACCACAGGTTTCAAGAGGGACACAATATGTGGAGAGAATTTTCACGGATAAGGGAGCTCCAGTTGAAAGGCAACTTCATACATTTTTCAGATGATTCTTTAGGGGCCAATGAATCATGGTCGAATTTTGCTGAAGAAAAAAGCAACAAGTATCCGGAACAGCAGCACAAAAAACGGCAATGATTTAAAATCAAAACCCATGGTCAGGAAGAAAGGGGGGCTTTATTGAAAACCACAGCTGAGACAAGCAGTCCCCATGTTCTCCCTCCTACGCGTTTCACTCCGCTAGGGCGCTTCGTCAATGAGTTTGCTGAAGGCTGGCCTAAATGGATGTTTCGCGTATAGAGCCATACCTTATCCCCAACGGCATAAGGATGAGATGGCCTACGGTGTTTATCCGCTGATTTCTTTGTTTCTCTGTAGCCGAGTGAAGATTGGCCTGAATCCTCTTACAAAAGGTCCTGCAGATTTTGTACCTTGGTACCATCTGCTGGAACACCCACTGGTGGGGAGTGGAGGGGAAGGGTATGGGGATGGTAACCCAATGCTGCGAAGAAGAGAGAACAGCCCAGGGAGCTATGTGATAGGCAGTTGTGGGCAAACTCCGCCAGTGGTAGGAGCTCTGCCCAATAATTCTGTCGTTCATTGAAATAGCACATGGAGTATGTTTCCATGCATTGGTTGGTGCGTTCAGTTTGCCCATTAGATTGTGGATGGTGTGCAGATGAGAAATGAAGATCAATCCCCAATCGCCTGCAGAACGACTTCCAAAATATAGATATGAACTGAGACCCACAGTCCGAGACAATCTCGGCAGACAATCTAATGGCAGACCATGCAGACGAAATACCTCCTTAGAGACAATGTCTGCGAGTTCAGATGATGAGGGAATTTTCTTTAAGGGCACAAAATGAGCCTGTTTCGAAAAATGGTCGATGACAACGAGAATGGTTATCATACCGTGGTGAGAGAGAGGAAGCTCCACAATGAAGTCCATGGATAGGTGCATCGGCAGAAGCTGCAGAAGCCCATAAGGCAGCATTCGAGGAACCTTAGTTCGGCCACATACACTGCAGGCAGAGACGAAGTCCTATACATCCACTTTTAATTTCGGTCACCAAAAAGTCCTCTCGAGAAGCACAAGTGTTTTCCGGACCCCAGGGTGGCCTATGAGTTTGGATTAGTGTCCCCATAGTAGAACCTCCTGCCGAAGAAGGTGGAACGAAGAGCTTTGATGGAGGAATGGGAAGTCCAGCAGGCAACTTGGCCTGGACTTTCTGAATGCGTTGGAGCATGGTAATAGCGGACATGATTTTAGATGGGGGAATGATGGGACCCTGTGTTGTCCATGGAGAACTGGTGGGATAGGCATTCTTCGATTCCCGCTTAAGATTCTCATCAATGTATGTCCTCATAGTCTTAATCTCAAGCTCGTTCAACGTGTAACATTGCTGACTGCAACCAGGATATGGACCCGCAGGGCTGAGGTAGGGAGTGATACACCGAACTTAGCCTGGAATCTGAGGCCTGGGATACAAGGGTAGTCAGGTCCGGTTCAGGAGTTTAGGCAGGCAAAGGGTATTCAGGTCTAGTTCCGGGGTCGAGACAGGCGCAGGGAAGGGTAGTCAGATCTAGTTCAGGGGTCAAGGTAGGCAGGCAAGGGTAGTCAGAAATGAGCAGGAGTCCAAACATAAACAGAGCAAAACCAAGATCAGCGGCAGGGCTAGGCAGGAACAAGGCACAGGGTACTTTGAACAAGCAAAGACAGGGAGCAACTGTCTGCTATTTAAACCAAGGAGCAGCTGTTGGCAATTGAGGGCCAGAGAGAGGCTGACTTCCTGTCAGCAGCCATCTTAGGTGGGGCATGATATTGACCTGCTCCGTCGGATATCTTGGTATACAGATAGGACCCTTATAGAGAGTTGCTAAAAAGATTATTTTTGAGTAATGGGTGGGACGAACTTCCAATAATAGGATTGTGGGGAGGATTATATTCCAGACAGCTGTGGGTTATTTGTGAAGAGATTTTCAGTCATAGATTTTCGGTCATAGATTTTCAATGTTAGACAAGGTTGACTTCCATAACTGTAAGATGCTATTACACAGATACATGGTGCTGCCATATACAGAGAATAGCCTACTGGTGGTTTTAAGCTGTATAAAAAGACAGACAAATATCAGATTAGTGAGGAACAGGAGAACACTAGGAGAGAAATCGAACAGGAAAAGGACGTTTCCAAGAGAGAAGGAAGGAAAGACAGGTTGCCATCTTTGAGAACACATCTAAAAACTTGATTTGTATATACTATATCTGTGAAATACTCAAGGAAATAAACGTTTCTTATGTGCCAAACCTGAAAGCTGAAATGTTATATCTTGGAACATATGATGGTAAATAACATTTATATGGAGCCCTCCTCTTCCGTTTCCCAGTGTGCCGGATCGTGTATGGGGCGCAGTAAAAGGCCAAGATATAGCCACTGGAGTGACAGGCGCCATGATGTAGTGTCTATGTCTTAGGGCACCCAAAGGGTTAGGATAGACGATAGGCTCCCTCCCCAGCCCACAGCTCCCTCTCTCCCTCGACAGTACACATCTCCCTCCCCTCAGTGCACTTCTCCCTCCCTCCCCCCAGTGCACCTCTCCCTCCCGTTCCACAGCGCACCTCTTCCTCCAGCTCCCCAGCGCACCTATCCCTCCCACTCACCAGCACACCTCTCCCTCCCGCTCCCCAGCTCACCTCTCCCTCCCGCTCCCCAGCGCACCTCTCCCTCCCGCTCCCCAGCGCACCTCTCCCTCCCGCTCCCCAGCGCACCTCTCCCTCCCGCTCCCCAGCGCACCTCTCCCTCCCGCTCCTCAGTGCACCTCCCGCTCCCCCGCAGCTCTCCCTCCCGCTCCCCAGCGCACCTCTCCCTCCCGCTCCTCAGTGCACCTGTCAGGGTCTCCTAGACCTCCGGCCTAGCCATTGTTGTTCTTTGTCCACCGGGTGTGCTGCTGCCTTCTGTTTCCTCTGGGTTCCTCTCTGTCTGTCTGTCTTTCTTCTTGTTGCTCTCCTCTCTGTCTTATAGCTCTGCTTCCTGTCTGTTTCCTTTGCCTTTGCTTGAAGTGAGACTCCTATTGCACATGCCTCTGATCCTGATCTGTTTTCTGTACCTGTACCTGTATTATAGAAGTCTGTTCACAGTAAAAGCCCTTGCTGGTAAATCTGGCTTGTCCCTGTTTGTTCCTGTTCTCAGTCCCTGCCCCCAGACCTGTCCTTGCTCTCCTGTCCTGTTCCAGTCTCCTCGTTGCTGACCTCTGCTTGTTACCTGACTTCGCTACCTGCTGCCTGCCTCGGACCTTTGCTTGTTGACTGACTGCGCTGTCTGCCGCCTGCCTCGGACCCTCTGATTGTGACCCCTACTAGGCTCGTGCTGTTCCGGCCACCGAGATCCTACCCGCCACAGGAGTCTCCCGTGACAGAAAGCAAAGGCCACTTCTGGACCTCGCTGGAACAGATTCTTCTTCTGCCTGCACCCTTTCCTGCCTGCTACAGCAGACCACATCCGCATGGTTGAAGATAAGTACTTTCATTTCTTTTTTGGAAATCCCAGTTGGGAAGGTTTTTTTTTTGCTGCTAATTGTTCTGCAAGAATTATTGCGTTCATAACGAAAAAATATTTTTGCTGAGACTAGAACTGTTGCTGCAGAGACTAGTGCACCTTTCTTTGAGGGTTTTTTTTTCTTTTGTGCAGTGCCTGGGTTTACCCTTGCAGTACCTGTTGCCCCCTTTTTAGACTCTGACTTTTCATTCCCTGGACAAGGCTTGTCTCTGCATCCCTGGTTGGACCACTGCTGTTCACAGGGTTCCCATTTCAAAAAGTCAAGAGTGCTTCCATTATTTTGTTACTGCATGCTGTGATTTTTTCTTGCAATCTGTAGTTCTTCCTATGATTGGTTCTAAGGTTTCAGGTTTATCTGCAAGTTCCCCTAAAGAGCGTTTCTCTGTAACATGTGATATCCCTACGCCTGATATCAAAAGTTTCAGATTTAACTGCAAGGTTCATCTGATATTCCTATGTCTGATGTCAAAAGTTTCAGATCTAACTGCAAGTTTTCTCTGTAGTAGTTTCCTACTGTCTATGATATTTCTATGCCTGATTTCTAAAGTTTCAGATTCAACTGCAGGTTTTTTTTGTCTATATGATATCCCTACGCCTGATGTCTAAAGATTCAGATTTAACTGCAGGTTCTCTCTGTCTGTATGATATCCCCACGCCTGATTTCTAAAGTTTCAGATATAACTACAGGTTTCTCTGTCTATGTTTTTTCCTTGCATTTATAAATCTTTGTGACTGATGATACTGTAAGTCTCAAAAGGTCAGCTCTCCTATCTTGTGTCTCTCTGTGTCTAATATTCCTGTTGTTCATTCTAATGCTTCTGCTTTAAAGACACATTTTCTGCATTACTGGTTTCTTGGGAAGTTTGGTTTCCCTACAGTATGTCTGAAGTTATGGCTCCTACTCTGAAAACAGTCTTGAGCAGTAAATGTGAACACAGTACCACTGATTCTTCAGAACTTCTCAAAGCAAGGAAGCAGAAGAAAAAGAAGGGATGCATTACTGTGGAAGTTGCAGAAGAAATTAAGAATGAAAATTTAACCTCAGAGTCTTCATTTGATGAAAGAGATATGCTGCAGCTTAAGGCAACTCACAGACGTATCCCAAGAATAGTGGAAGAAAAGAAAGATGCCCTAACTCAGACGCATCAAGCTGCACAGAAAACGATTGTTTGTCTTTATGGACGTTTAGATAAGGAGCAAGAAGCCAAGGCTGCACTATAGAGCTGCCTATCCTCAGCAATTGCTAAGTGTGTTCTCCAAGAAAAAGAAAAGCACCAGTTGGAGAGTGACCTGGATGTCATGTCAGGTGAGCTGGAGAAGGCATATGCTGATGCCGCTTCTAAAAGTAACGAATTCCTGGAAAGTTCTATGAAGGAAATTGACAGGCTAAATACAGAGCTTAAAGTCTCCCTGGATGACATTTGCTACTTCAAAAAAGAGATGGAAGTCGATCGGGAGGAGAGATGCTACTTGAAAACAGAGATACATTCGATGAGAGACGCCTCCGAAGAGTTAAATAGTAGGTTTGAAACTATAAACCAAATGAGTAAGAACTTCTCTGTCCAAGCCAGTGAAGGAGATAAAAGACTCCATGAATCAGAAGAGGAGAACAGACTATTGATAGAAGAAAAGTCAAGGATGCAATTAACGCTGGAAAAAGCAGAGGGTGACTGGGAAAAAGAAAAATATCAGTTGGAGAATGACAGGGTGATCTTGTCAAGTAAGCTAGAGAAGGCCTACGCTGATTCTGCCCAGTACCAGACTTTCATGGCTCAAGTTGACGTGGCACTGGAAGCATCTCAGAAAGAGGTTCACAGGCTTACTTCAGAGCTGGAAGCCTCTAAGGAGAAGAGTTGCCCCTTCAACACAGAACTATGTTCATTGAGAGAAATCTTCGAAGGGTTAAATATCAGTTTTGAAACTGTAACCCAAGAGTGCAAGAATCTCTATGTCCAAGTCAGTGAAGGAGATAAGAAACTCCATGAATTAGGAGAGGAGAAGAAACAGTTGGCCCAGGAAAAGTTAGACGTGCAGACAGCACTGCAGGATGCAGAGAGAGTGCTGCAAGAAGAACGTGTCTCCCTGGAGCGGCGCACACAAGCAGAAAATATGCTGCAGAGTCAGCTGCGAAAACTGCGTACACATCTGCAGGACACCAAGGAGAAATGGGTGAATGCTGAAGAAAAGCAGCGAGTTCTGCAGGAAGAAAGTTTCCAGACTGCCTACAAAATAAAGATGCTGCAAGATTATTTGAGTACCCAGTGTGTCCCCAAAGAACAGCATGAGGAGCTGAAGGCCACACTGAGCATATCCAGAGCATCGCTGGAGGAAGAGCTAAAGCTAGCAGCTGAACACACATCTAAGCAGCCCACAGCGCTGCAGGCGCAGATCGCTGAGCTCAAGACACAGCTTGCCAAAAAGGAGGAGAGAGAGAAGGTGTCCGTCTGTCAAGTGGCTGGCCTGACACAGCTCTATGAGGTCAAAATCGCCGATGCCTGCAAATTCTTGGACCACACTGCCCGTGATAAGGTCCGGCTACAGCTGGAGCTGGACAATGCCCGGGAGGAGTACCGGCAGCTGCAGATCAGAAATGAAGAAGATGAAACATATTTAAGCCTTGCTCCAAGTCAGCTGGGAGAGATGGAGTCGCGACTCAACTCCAAAGAAGCTGAACTGACAACTGCTTTGAGTGGGAAAAGAAGTGCAGAAGGACAGCTTCAAGAGCTGAAAACTCAAATTGCTCATCTTTCATTGGGTGATGCCACGAAACGGCAGTCGCAAGAGGAGACCATGGAGAGCGAACTCTGTGTCCCCACTGACTCATCTGGAAAGGCTGCACCTGTCCTTGATGCCCACGTTCCTGATGTCTCTGCCCCTGCTTTTGGGTTGAACGCACCCATTCGGAGGTTCCTTGCAGCACCCAATGTACCTGTGGAGTACCGTCTGCCCACTGACAAACCACCAGAGGTGGGTCACCTTGAGTCCACTTTTCATCAAGGCCTCCGGGAAGAGCCTGGAGGATCGTCCGGAGAATGCTCTCGAGAGGGGGGGAGTAATGTCAGGGTCTCCTAGACCTCCTGCCTAGCCATAGTTGTTTTTTGTCCACCGGGTTTGCTGCTGCCTTCTGTTTCCTCTGGGTTCCTCTCTGTCTGTCTGTCTTTCTTCTTGTTGCTCTCCTCTCTGTCTTATAGCTCTGCTTCCTGTCTGTTTCCTTTGCCTTTGCTTGAAGTGAGACTCCTATTGCACATGCCTCTGATCCTGATCTGTTTTCTGTACCTGTACCTGTATTATAGAAGTCTGTTCACAGTAAAAGCCTTGCTGGTAAATCTGGCTTGTCCCTGTTTGTTCCTGTTCTCAGTCCCTGCCCCCAGACCTGTCCTTGCTCCCCTGTCCTGTTCCAGTCTCCTCGTTGCTGACCTCTGCTTGTTACCTGACATTGCTACCTGCCGCCTGCCTCGGACCTCTGCTTGTTACCTGACTTTGCTACCTGCCGCCTGTCTCGGACCTCTGCTTGTTTCCTGACTGCACTGTCTGCCGCCTGCCTTGGACCCTCTGATTGTGACCCCTACTACGCTCGTGCTGTTCCGGCCACCGAGATCCTACCCGCCACAAGAGTCTTCCGTGACAGCACCTCGACCTCCCGCTCCCCAGCGCACCTCTCTCTCCCCAGCACACCTTCCTCTCCCCCTCTCCCCAGCACACCTTCCTCTCCCCCGCTCCCGAGCACACCTTCAACTCCCCCTCTCCCCAGCACACCTCCCCAGCACACCTCTCCCTCCCGCTCACCAGCATACCTCTCTCTCCCCCGCACAACTTCCTCTCCCCCTCTCCCCAGCACACCTCCCCAGCGCACCTCTCCTTCCCGCTCCCCAGTGCACTTCTCCCTCTCGCTCCCCAGCGCACCTCTCCCTCCAGCTCCTCAGTGCACCTCTCCCTCCCGCTCCCCAGCGCACCTCTCCCTCCGGCTCCTCAGTGCACCTCTCCCTCCGGCTCCGCAGTGCACCTCTCCCTCACGCTCCCCAGCGCACCTCTCCCTCCCGCTCCCCAGCGCACCTCTCCCTCCGGCTCCTCAGTGCACCTCACCCTCCCGCTCCCCAGCGCACCTCTCCCTCCCGCTCCCCAGCGCACCTCTTCCTCCGGCTCCCCAGCGCACCTCTCCCTCCCGCTCCCCAGCGCACCTCTCCCTGTGGCTCCTCAGTGCACCTCTCCCTCCCGCTCCCCCGCACCTCTCCCTTCCGCTCCCCAGCGCACCTCTCCCTCCGGCTCCTCAGTGCACCTCTCCCTCCCGCTCCCCAGCGCTCCTCTCCCTCCGACTCCTCAGTGCACCTTTCCTTCTTGCTCCCCAGCGCACCTCCCGCTCCCGCTCCACAGCGCACCTCTCCCTCCCGCTCCCCAGCGCACCTCTCCCTCCCGCTCCCCAGCGCACCTCTCCCTCCCGCTCCCCAGCGCACCTCTCCCTCCCGCTCCCCAGCGCAATTCTCCCTCCCACTCCTCAGTGCACCTCCCGCTCCCCCGCACCTCTCCCTCCCGCTCCCCAGCGCACCTCTCCCTCCCACTCCTCAGTGCACCTCTTGCTCCCCCGCACCTCTCCCTCCCGCTCCTCAGTGCACCTCCCGCTCCCCCGCACCTCTCCCTCCCGCTCCCCAGCGCACCTCTCCCTCCCGCTCCTCAGTGCACCTCCCGCTCCCCGGCACCTCTCCCTCCCGCTCCCCAGCGCACCTCTCCCTCCCGCTCCTCAGTGCACCTCCCGCTCCCCTGCTCCTCAGTGCACCTCTCCCTCCCGCTCCCCAGCGCACCTCTCCCTCCGGCTCCTCAGTGCACCTCTCCCTCCCGCTCCCCAGCGCACCTCTCCCTCCGGCTCCTCAGTGCACCTCTCCCTCCCGCTCCCCAGCGAACCTCTCCTTCCCGTTCCCAAGCGCACCTCTCCCTCCAGCTCCTCAGTGCACCTCTCCCTCCCGCTCCCAAGCGCACCTCTCCCTCCCGCTCCCCAGTGCACCTCTCCCTCCCAAACCCCAGCGCACCTCCCCAGCGCTCCTCTCCCTCCGACTCCTCAGTGCACCTTTCCCTCTTGCTCCCAAGCGCACATCCCGCTCCCCAGCGCACCTCCCGCTCCCCAGCGCACCTCTCCCTCCCGCTCCCCAGCGCACCTCTCCCTCCCGCTCCACAGCGCACCTCTCCCTCCCGCTCCCCCGTGCACCTCTCCCTCCCGCTCCCCAGCGCACCTCTCCCTCCCGCTCCTCAGTGCACCTCCCGCTCCCCCGCACGTCTCCCTCCCGCTCCTCAGTGCACCTCCCGCTTCCCCGCACCTCTCCCTCCCGCTCCCCAGCGCACCTCTCCCTACCGCTCCTCAGTGCACCTCCCGCTCCCCCGCACCTCTCCCTCCCGCTCCCAAGCGCACCTCTCCCTCCCGCTCCTCAGTGCACCTCCCGCTCCCCTGCACCTCTCCCTCCCGCTCCTCAGTGCACCTCTCCCTCCCGCTCCCCAGCGCACCTCTCCCTCCGGCTCCTCAGTGCACCTCTCCCTCCCGCTCCCAAGCGCACCTCTCCCTCCAGCTCCTCAGTGCACCTCTCCCTCCCGCTCCCAAGCGCACCTCTCCCTCCCGCTCCCCAGTGCACCTCTCCCTCCCAAACCCCAGCGCACCTCCCGCTCCCCAGCGCACCTCTCCCTCCCGCTCCCCTGCGCACCTCTCCCTTCCGCTTCCCAGCGCACCTCTCCCTCCCGCTCCCCAGCGCACCTCTCCCTCCGGCTCCTCAGTGCACCTCTCCCTACAGCTCCCCCGCACCTTTCCATCCGACTCCCGAGCGCACCTCTCCCTCTGGCTCCTCAGTGCACCTCTCCCTCCCGCTCCCCAGCGCACCTCTCCCTCCGGCTCCTCAGTGCACCTCTCCCTCCCGCTCCCCAGCGCACCTCCCGCTCCCCAGCGCACCTCTCCCTCCCGCTCCCCAGCGCACCTCTACCTCCCGCTCCCCAGCGCACCTCTTCCTCCCGCTCCCCAGCGCACCTCCCTCCCGCTCCCCAGCGCACCTCTCCCTCCCGCTCCCCAGCGCACCTCTCCCTCCCGCTCCTCAGTGCACCTCCCGCTCCCCCGCACCTCTCCCTCCCGCTCACCAGTGCACCTCTCCCTCCTGCACCTCAGTGCACATCCCGCTCCCCCGCACCTCTCTCTCCCGCTCTCCTGCACCTCTCCCTCCAGCTCCTCAGTGCACCTCTCCCTCCCGCTCCCCAGCGCAGCTCTCCCTCCCGCTCCCCAGCGCACCTCTCCCTCCCACACCCCAGCGCACCTCCCGCTCCCCAGCGCACCTCTCTCTCCCAAACCCCAGCGCACCTCTCCCTCCCGCTCCCCAGTGCAGCTCTCCCTCCCGCTCCCCAGCGCACCTCTCCCTCCGGCTCCTCAGTGCACCTCTCCCTCCCACTCCCCAGCGCAACTCTCCCTCCGGCTCCTCAGTGCAAACCCTCAGTGCACCTCTCCCTCCCGCTCCCCCGCACCTCTCCCTCCCGCTCCCCAGCGCACCTCTTCCTCTGGCTCCCCAGCGCACCTCTCCCTCCCGCTCCCCAGCGCACCTCTCCCTGCGGCTCCTCAGTGCACCTCTCCCTCCCGCTAGCCCGCACCTCTCCCTTCCGCTCCCCAGCGCACCTCTCCCTCTGGCTCCTCAGTGCACCTCTCCCTCCCGCTCCCCAGCGCTCCTCTCCCTCCGGCTCCTCAGTGCACCTCTCCCTACAGCTCCCCCGCACCTTTCCATCCGACTCCCCAGCGCACCTCTCCATCTGGCTCCTCAGTGCACCTCTCCCTACCGCTCCCCCGCACCTCTCCATCATGCTCCCCAGCGCACCTCTCCCTCTGGCTCCTCGGTGCACCTCTCCCTCCCGCTCCCCAGCGCATCTCTACCTCCCGCTCCCCAGCGTACCTCTCCCTCCCTCTCCTCAGTGCACCTCTCGCTCCCCCGCACCTCTCCCTCCCGCTCCCCAGCGCACCTCCCCCTCCCGCACCTCAGTGCACCTCTCGCTCCCCTGCACCTCTCTCTCCCGCTCCCCAGCGCACCTCTCCCTCTGGCTCCTCAGTGCACCTCTCCCTCCGGCTCCCCAGCACACCTCTCCCTCCCGCTCCTCAGTGCACCTCTCCCTCGCGCTCACCCGCACCTCTCCCTCCCGCTCCCCAGCGCACCTCTCCCTCCGGCTCCTCAGTGCACCTCTCCCTCCCGCTCCCCAGCGCACCTCTCCATCCCGCTCCCCAGCGCACCTCCCGCTCCCCAGCGCACCTCTCCCTCCCGCTCCCCAGCGCACCTCTCCCTCCCGCTCCCCCGCACCTCTCCCTCCCGCTCCCCAGCGCACCTCTCCCTCCTGCTCCTCAGTGTACCTCCCGCTCCCCTGCACCTCTCCCTCCCGCTCCCCCGCACATCTCCCTCCCGCTCCCCAGCGCACCTCTCCCTCCGGCTCCTCAGTGCACCGCTCCCTCCTGCTCCCCAGCGCACCTCTCCCTCTGGCTCCTCAGTAGACCTCTCCCTCCCGCTCCCCAGCGTACCTCTCCCTCCCGCTCCCCAGCGCACCTCCCGCTCCACAGCGCACCTCTCCCTCCCGCTCCCCAGCGCACCTCTTCCTCCCGCACCCCCGCACCTCTCCCTCCCGCTCTCCAGCGCATCTCTCCCTCCTGCTCCTCAGTGTACCTCCCGCTCCCCTGCACCTCTCCCTCCCGCTCCCCCGCACCTCTCCCTCCCGCTCCCCAGCGCACCTCTCCCTCCGGCTCCTCAGTGCACCTCTCCCTCCTGCTCCCCAGCGCACCTCTCCCTCCGGCTCCACAGTAGACCTCTCCCTCCCGCTCCCCAGCGCACCTCTCCCTCCCGCTCCCCAGCGCACCTCTCCCTCCCGCTCTTCTCCCTCCCGCTCCCCAGCGCACCTCTCCCTCCGGCTCCTCAGTGCAACCCCTCAGTGCACCTCTCCCTCCCGCTCCCCAGTGCACCTCTCCCTCCGGCTCCTCAGTGCACCTCTCCCTCCCGCTCCACAGCGCTCCTCTCCCTCCGACTCCTCAGTGCACCTCTCCCTCCCGCTCCACAGCGCTCCTCTCCCTCCCGCTCCACAGCGCTCCTCTCCCTCTTGCTCCCCAGCGCACCTCCCGCTCCCCAGCGCACCTCTCGCTCCCGCTCCCCAGCGCACCTCTCCCTCGCGCTCCACAGCACAACTCTCCCTCCCGCTCCTCAGTGCACCTCCCGCTCCCCCGCACCTTTCCCTCCCGCTCCCCTGCACCTCTCCATCCCGCTCCCCAGCGCACCTCTCCCTCCCGCTCCACAGCACACCTCTCCCTCCCGCTCCTCAGTGCACCTCCCGCTCCCCCGCACCTCTCCCATCCGCTCCCCAGCGCACCTCTCCCTCTGGCTCCTCAGTGCACCTCTCCCTCCCGCTCCTCAGTGCACCACTCCCTCCCGCTCCCCCGCACCTCTCCCTTCCGCTCCCCAGCGCACCTTTCCCTCCGGCTCCTCAGTGCACCTCTCCCTCCCGCTCCCCAGCGCACCTCTCCCTCCCGCTCCCCAGCGCACCTCTCCCTCCGGCTCCTCAGTGCACCTCTCCCTCCCGCTCTCCAGCGCACCTCTCCCTCCCGCTCCTCAGTGTACCTCTCCCTCCCACTCCCCAGTGCACCTCTCCCTCCTGCTCCCCAGTGCACCTCTCCTTCCAGCTCCTCAGTGCACCTCTCCCTCCCGCTCCCCCGCACCTCTCCCTCCCGCTCCCCAGCACACCTCTTCCTCCGGCTCCCCAACGCACTTCTCCCTCCCGCTCCCCAGCGCACCTCTCCCTGTGGCTCCTCAGTGCACCTCTCCCTCCCGCTCCCCCGCACCTCTCCCTTCCGCTCCCCAGCGCACCTCTTCCTCCGGCTCCTCAGTGCACCTCTCCCTCCCGCTCCCCAGCGCTCCTCTCCCTCCGACTCCTCAGTGCACCTCTCCCTCTTGCTCCCCAGCGCACCTCCCGCTCCCCAGCGCACCTCTCCCTCCCGCTCCTCAGTGCACCTCCCGCTCCCCCGCACCTCTCCCTCCCGCTCCCCTGCACCTCTCCCTCCCGCTCCCCAGTGCACCTCTCCCTCAACAGCACACCTCTCCCTCCCGCTCCTCAGTGCACCTCCCGCTCCCCCGCATCTCTCCCTTCTGCTCCCCAGCGCACCTCTCCCTCCTGCTCCACAGCACCTCTCCCTCCCGCTCTCCAGCGCACCTCTCCCTCCGGCTCCTCAGTGCACCTCTCCCTCCCGCTCCCCAGCGCACCTCTCCCTCCCGCTCCCCAGCGCACCTCTCCCTCCGGCTCCTCAGTGCACCTCTCCCTCCCGCTCTCCAGCGGACCTCTCCCTCCCGCTCCTCAGTGCACCTCTCCCTCCCACTCCCCAGTGCACCTCTCCCTCCTGCTCCCCAGTGCACCTCTCCTTCCAGCTCCTCAGTGCACCTCTCCCTCCCGCTCCCCCGCACCTCTCCCTCCCGCTCCCCAGCACACCTCTTCCTCCGGCTCCCCAGCGCACTTCTCCCTCCCGCTCCCCAGCGCACCTCTCCCTCCTGCTCCTCAGTGTACCTCCCGCTCCCCTGCACCTCTCCCTCCCGCTCCCCCGCACATCTCCCTCCCGCTCCCCAGCGCACCTCTCCCTCCGGCTCCTCAGTGCACCGCTCCCTCCTGCTCCCCAGCGCACCTCTCCCTCTGGCTCCTCAGTAGACCTCTCCCTCCCGCTCCCCAGCGTACCTCTCCCTCCCGCTCCCCAGCGCACCTCCCGCTCCACAGCGCACCTCTCCCTCCCGCTCCCCAGCGCACCTCTTCCTCCCGCACCCCCGCACCTCTCCCTCCCGCTCTCCAGCGCATCTCTCCCTCCTGCTCCTCAGTGTACCTCCCGCTCCCCTGCACCTCTCCCTCCCGCTCCCCCGCACCTCTCCCTCCCGCTCCCCAGCGCACCTCTCCCTCCGGCTCCTCAGTGCACCTCTCCCTCCTGCTCCCCAGCGCACCTCTCCCTCCGGCTCCACAGTAGACCTCTCCCTCCCGCTCCCCAGCGCACCTCTCCCTCCCGCTCCCCAGCGCACCTCTCCCTCCCGCTCTTCTCCCTCCCGCTCCCCAGCGCACCTCTCCCTCCGGCTCCTCAGTGCAACCCCTCAGTGCACCTCTCCCTCCCGCTCCCCAGTGCACCTCTCCCTCCGGCTCCTCAGTGCACCTCTCCCTCCCGCTCCACAGCGCTCCTCTCCCTCCGACTCCTCAGTGCACCTCTCCCTCCCGCTCCACAGCGCTCCTCTCCCTCCCGCTCCACAGCGCTCCTCTCCCTCTTGCTCCCCAGCGCACCTCCCGCTCCCCAGCGCACCTCTCGCTCCCGCTCCCCAGCGCACCTCTCCCTCGCGCTCCACAGCACAACTCTCCCTCCCGCTCCTCAGTGCACCTCCCGCTCCCCCGCACCTTTCCCTCCCGCTCCCCTGCACCTCTCCATCCCGCTCCCCAGCGCACCTCTCCCTCCCGCTCCACAGCACACCTCTCCCTCCCGCTCCTCAGTGCACCTCCCGCTCCCCCGCACCTCTCCCATCCGCTCCCCAGCGCACCTCTCCCTCTGGCTCCTCAGTGCACCTCTCCCTCCCGCTCCTCAGTGCACCACTCCCTCCCGCTCCCCCGCACCTCTCCCTTCCGCTCCCCAGCGCACCTTTCCCTCCGGCTCCTCAGTGCACCTCTCCCTCCCGCTCCCCAGCGCACCTCTCCCTCCCGCTCCCCAGCGCACCTCTCCCTCCGGCTCCTCAGTGCACCTCTCCCTCCCGCTCTCCAGCGCACCTCTCCCTCCCGCTCCTCAGTGTACCTCTCCCTCCCACTCCCCAGTGCACCTCTCCCTCCTGCTCCCCAGTGCACCTCTCCTTCCAGCTCCTCAGTGCACCTCTCCCTCCCGCTCCCCCGCACCTCTCCCTCCCGCTCCCCAGCACACCTCTTCCTCCGGCTCCCCAACGCACTTCTCCCTCCCGCTCCCCAGCGCACCTCTCCCTGTGGCTCCTCAGTGCACCTCTCCCTCCCGCTCCCCCGCACCTCTCCCTTCCGCTCCCCAGCGCACCTCTTCCTCCGGCTCCTCAGTGCACCTCTCCCTCCCGCTCCCCAGCGCTCCTCTCCCTCCGACTCCTCAGTGCACCTCTCCCTCTTGCTCCCCAGCGCACCTCCCGCTCCCCAGCGCACCTCTCCCTCCCGCTCCTCAGTGCACCTCCCGCTCCCCCGCACCTCTCCCTCCCGCTCCCCTGCACCTCTCCCTCCCGCTCCCCAGTGCACCTCTCCCTCAACAGCACACCTCTCCCTCCCGCTCCTCAGTGCACCTCCCGCTCCCCCGCATCTCTCCCTTCTGCTCCCCAGCGCACCTCTCCCTCCTGCTCCACAGCACACCTCTCCCTCCCGCTCCTCAGTGCACCTCCCACTCCCCCGCACCTCTCCCTCCCGCTCCCCTGCACCTCTCCCTCCCGCTCTCCAGCGCACCTCTCCCTCCGGCTCCTCAGTGCACCTCTCCCTCCCGCTCCCCAGCGCACCTCTCCCTCCCGCTCCCCAGCGCACCTCTCCCTCCGGCTCCTCAGTGCACCTCTCCCTCCCGCTCTCCAGCGGACCTCTCCCTCCCGCTCCTCAGTGCACCTCTCCCTCCCACTCCCCAGTGCACCTCTCCCTCCTGCTCCCCAGTGCACCTCTCCTTCCAGCTCCTCAGTGCACCTCTCCCTCCCGCTCCCCCGCACCTCTCCCTCCCGCTCCCCAGCACACCTCTTCCTCCGGCTCCCCAGCGCACTTCTCCCTCCCGCTCCCCAGCGCACCTCTCCCTGTGGCTCCTCAGTGCACCTCTCCCTCCCGCTCCCCCGCACCTCTCCCTTCCGCTCCCCAGCGCACCTCTTCCTCCGGCTCCTCAGTGCACCTCTCCCTCCCGCTCCCCAGCACTCCTCTCCCTCCGACTCCTCAGTGCACCTCTCCCTCTTGCTCCCCAGCGCACCTCCCGCTCCCCAGCGCACCTCTCCCTCCCGCTCCCCAGCGCACCTCTCCCTCCCGCTCCACAGCACACCTCTCCCTCCCGCTCCTCAGTGCACCTCCCGCTCCTCCGCACCTCTCCCTCCCGCTCCCCTGCACCTCTCCCTCCCGCTCCCCAGCGCACCTCTCCCTCAACAGCACACCTCTCCCTCCCGCTCCTCAGTGCACCTCCCGCTCCCCCGCATCTCTCCCTTCCGCTCCCCAGCGTACCTCTTCCTCCGGCTCCTCAGTGCACCTCTCCCTCCCGCTCTCCAGTGCTCCTCTCCCTCCGACTCCTCAGTGCACCTCTCCCTCTTGCTCCCCAGCACACCTCCCGCTCCCCAGCGCACCTCTCCCTCCCGCTCCCCAGCGCACCTCTCCCTCCTGCTCCACAGCACACCTCTCCCTCCCGCTCCTCAGTGCACCTCCCGCTCCCCCGCACCTCTCCCTCTCGCTCCCCTGCACCTCTCCCTCCCGCTCTCCAGCGCACCTCTCCCTCCCGCTCCTCAGTGCACCTCTCCCTTCCGCTCCCCAGCGCACCTCTCCCTCCGGCTCCTCAGTGCACCTCTCCCTCCCGCTCTCCAGCGCACCTCTCCCTCCCGCTCCCCAGCGCACCTCTCCCTCCCGCTCCCCAGCGCACCTCTCCCTCCCGCTCCCCAGCGCACCTCTCCCTCCCGCTCCCCAGCGCACCTCTCCCTGTGGCTCCTCAGTGCACCTCTCCCTCCCGCTCCCCAGCACACCTCTCCCTCCGGCTCCCCAGTGCACCTCTCCCTCCGGCTCCCCAGTGCACCTCTCCCTCTCGCTCCCCAGCGCACCTCTCCCTCCCACTCCGAAGCGCACCTCTCCCTCCCACTCCCCAGCGCACCTCCCGCTCCCCAGCGCACCTCTCCCTCCCGCTCCCCAGCACACCTCTCCCTCCCGCTCCTCAGTGCACCTCCCGCTCCCCCGCATCTCTCCCTTCCGCTCCCCAGCGTACCTCTTCCTCCGGCTCCTCAGTGCACCTCTCCCTCCCGCTCTCCAGTGCTCCTCTCCCTCCGACTCCTCAGTGCACCTCTCCCTCTTGCTCCCCAGCACACCTCCCGCTCCCCAGCGCACCTCTCCCTCCCGCTCCCCAGCGCACCTCTCCCTCCTGCTCCACAGCACACCTCTCCCTCCCGCTCCTCAGTGCACCTCCCGCTCCCCCGCACCTCTCCCTCTCGCTCCCCTGCACCTCTCCCTCCCGCTCTCCAGCGCACCTCTCCCTCCCGCTCCTCAGTGCACCTCTCCCTTCCGCTCCCCAGCGCACCTCTCCCTCCGGCTCCTCAGTGCACCTCTCCCTCCCGCTCTCCAGCGCACCTCTCCCTCCCGCTCCCCAGCGCACCTCTCCCTCCCGCTCCCCAGCGCACCTCTCCCTCCCGCTCCCCAGCGCACCTCTCCCTCCCGCTCCCCAGCGCACCTCTCCCTGTGGCTCCTCAGTGCACCTCTCCCTCCCGCTCCCCAGCACACCTCTCCCTCCGGCTCCCCAGTGCACCTCTCCCTCCGGCTCCCCAGTGCACCTCTCCCTCTCGCTCCCCAGCGCACCTCTCCCTCCCACTCCGAAGCGCACCTCTCCCTCCCACTCCCCAGCGCACCTCCCGCTCCCCAGCGCACCTCTCCCTCCCGCTCCCCAGCGCACCTCTCCCTCCCGCTCCCCAGCGCACCTCTCCCTCCCGCTCCCCAGCACACCTCTCCCTCCCACTCCCCAGCGCACCTCCCGCTCCCCAGCGCACCTCCCGCTCCCCAGCGCACCTCTCTCTCCCCAGCACACCTCTCCCTCCCGCTCCCCAGCGCACCTCTCCCTCCCACTCCCCAGCGCACCTCTCCCTCCGGCTCCTCAGCGCACCTCTCCCTCCGGCTCCTCAGCGCACCTCTCCCTCCCGCTCCCCAGCGCACCTCCCGCTCCCCAGCGCACCTCTCTCTCCCCAGCACACCTCTCTCTCTTCTCCCCAGCACACCGCAAGAACATGGATTTGCATAGCCTAGATCTGTGAAATACTTAAGGAAATAAACGTTTCTTATGTGCCATACCTGAATGCTGAAATGTTATATCTTGGAACATATAATGGTTGATAACATTTTACATGGAGTCCCTGCGTGCCAGATCGTGTACGGGGCCCAAACTCCGATCTTCCCTGGAAAACGAGCAGTAGAAGGCCAAGACTTGGCACTGGCGTGACAGGCCCCATGACATACTATAGTAAATAGAGACATAATATCAGTCAGATAAAAGATCAGCAAAAGTTATCAAAATACCAGACCCTCACAAGCATCACCGTATTGACAGCACCCCACAAGAATGTTGCGCTTGCATTTTGGATATTTTCGCCCATCTCTACTTCTTGCAGTACTACTGTCCAGACACCAGGTGGCACTGATGTTATGCACAGGGAGAAGAGCTGGCATTTTCACACCACACAGCTAAATCAAGCATGCTCGTCATAGGCTAATAGGCAGGAACAAAACAACGCTTAGAGCCGCGCTTTTCATGCAGTGCTGCTGAAATCATAGCTCTGACTCTGTTCATGCTGGCTTAACCCCTTGAGCGCCCAAGAGGTTAATGATTCCTCTGCCATAGGCGACTGCCTCAGCATCATTGAGTCCATTACAAAAAGCAACCAACACTTGGGAGATGTTACCTATTGACTTTCTGTCAACCAGGTCCATGCTAATGTTGGGCTGTGGCCAGAGTGGAGCGAACCGCGTGTGCACGCTCGGCACGATCAGAGCGATAACTCTGAATGCCCTCGTCCAAGATGAGGGTGCGTGCGCGCACACGTGCCCGTGCGCTTGCTGCTTGGCGAGACAACCAAATTTGATTTGGCTGCTCGCCGATGCGTCACGTGAGCGGTTCGCCCAATGAGGGTAACCCCTGACACGCCTCCCGCGCGCAACTAGCTGGCCAGAAATCACGCAGAGCAGAGCACATGATGTCATGGCGCTCGAGCGCCAGTGTGCGTGGTCCCAGCCTGGTCGCAGCCTTAAGCAAACTCCCTCGTGAGTCAAGACGAGCATTTTAGACTAATTAGGGAGATAATTAATGGGACAGGTATGCACCAGGGGAATAGAATAATGTAATCATGAAACATACCTCGTACCCTTGTGAATGATGTGGATGGTAACATAGTAACGCAGATTTATAAACACCAGCCCCAGATAGATGACACAATACATATTTTTGTGTGTACAAATTGCCTTTCCTGATCAGATTAAAAGAAACGAAAAGTACACAACACTGAAGTAATCAATCATCATTCCTAATGCTAAAATAAGCAATTACCTTTATCCAATGGAATTCAGTGGGGGAAATGGCAGCCATCTTAATTTCAGGCAAAAGTCTGTGATTTTGGAGGTTGATATTTCCGAATTGGAGGAAAATATAAAAGTAAGAAACTCAAGGAACTCTGTTAAAGGGCTACTGTACATTGGCAGCAAGAAAATCTAAAAAAAGTTTATATATATATTTCTAGGTGTGTGTGTGTGTGTGGGTGTGTGTGTGTGTGTGTGGGTGTGTGTGTGTGTGTGTGTGTGTGTGTGTGTGTGTGTGTGTGTGTGTGTGTGTGTGTGTGTGTGTGTGTGTGTGGTTGATTAAAGTAGGTTTAAATTGAATGTTACATACATGGTTTCATGTACATTTTTTATATCTTAGGGCAAAGCTCTTTGTACTTTATTCAAGAAAGATGTAGGCACGATATTTATGCTGTTAAAATAGGTACAGATGCATTCTACAAAAACAAACAATCCCTTTAAAAAAGTGTAATTATAAGTTTGCATAAAAAAAAGCAGTGGTTCTGAGGTTAGAAGAAAGCAGTGGTACTGTGGGTGTGGGTAGAAGAAAGCAGTGGTACTGTGGGTGCGGGTAGAAGAAAGCAGTGGTACTGTGCATGCAGGTAGAAGAAAGCAGTGGTATTGTTTTATTTATTTATTTATAAAATATTTTACCAGGAAGTAATACTGTACATTGAGAGTTACCTCTCGTTTTCAAGTATGTCCTGCGTGCGAGTAGAATAATGCAGTGGTACTCTGCACCGCTCAGTACTATTACACTTGGACCTGGATTCAGTCTTCAGCAGGTAACTATCTCTCAACTGATTCTGACTATAGTGTGACCTGCTGTATGAAGATAGCTCCGTTATCATCATCATCATCATCATCATTAGCTGCTCTGCTTATCCCATGTCATGCTAATCCAAATTGAATAGGGGTAATGTACTGACTAAACCATACTTGTTTCCCATAAGCTATATGACCCAGCGGATTTTGTGGTTCAATTAATAGAGGAGAGAGAGAGTTACAATTACTCTGAATCTTAATTGGGATGCATCCGCTAAGACAAAGGCTTACAAACAATGAAGTATACTGTATTACTGTAATATCCTACTGTATATGTAACCTGCTCTGTTCTCATTCATTTTACAGTACTTATCTTTATATTCATCCCACTCATTCCTTGGGTTATCCATTTTTAGTTCGACCCCTTTTTTCTTATATCCTCCCCCCCCCCACCCCCACTCCCTCTACTATTAGAAAAATAATGGGGGGTTTTTTGTCTCTTTTTTAAATGTGGTTTTCTGAAAACCTCTTTAAACTAGACGTGCGAATCATCCCCCTGCTTTTGCATTTGCTGAGAAATGTGGGGTTATCACAGCTAATGGAAAAGTCACGGAGATCTAAATCTTGTCTAAAAAAACATCAACAGCGAACTTCTTAGTAAAGATCATACAAATGTTGACTTTTTTAGCAAGAGATAAGGGGGCAAAATGTGCAAAATCTGCATTAAAAAAAATGAATTTACACCTTTTTTTGGCAGTGCAAATAAGCAAGTATCTTGACGGCCAAATGCTTTGCAAATGGCAAATTATTCGGGGGAATTTTCCCAAAGTGACCTGGGACAGATGTGCACATCTCCGTTTGCAACTCGGATCCCAGCAACTGTGAAACCGGCTCTGCATTCTCTGCACGGTTACAGCCGAATCCAGCCGTTATCCACCAAGCGAACTGCATATCCCACGACTCCTTCTTGCAGATTTCAAGCCTAAATGTGCAAGAACAGGAAAATTCACCATCAAGATCAAAAGGCCGAAAAAATTAGAAATTTTCTACCCTCCAAAAAAAAAAACAAGTCGGTGATCGGAGCATCACAAGTTGCCCGCCAGATTTGTATCCCACATGTTTCGTTAACCTTTGCAGTGCCATTATGACATTACTGGAACGTCATGGAAATTAAAGACACATTATTGATGTACCAATCACGTAAGGGTGCAGATTTCCATGGGACGCCCGCCGGGCTGACTGCCCGTTATAAACAGAATTGAAGTCCCATTTACGTCCGCTTCCATCAGTGTGGAGGTGGGAAAGGTTAAAGTTATGCTGTGGTTACATAGTTACGCTGTGCACTGCTGGCTCGCCTGGGCCTGAAGTAGTTAAACAGCACTGACGTCTCAGCCCAAGAAAATATATGAAGAGAAAACAATAGCAGAAGGTTTACCACAACGCTAAATCCTACCTCTTTTGTCTCACTTAATGCTGGAAGTTGTGATAATGCAGCCAGCTCTTTGAATGCATTTTCAGCAGAGCGACTTGTTAAAGAGCCGTTGTTGCTGCTTTATCTGCGTTCCAGTCTTTATTTCCCAAAGACCAAAGCAGCCTGTTGCCTTTGGAAGAATTACATTTATCTGCGCCGCGTTTCATGTGCAGGGGATTTGCGCGCCATTTCTTATCTCGTCCTCTCTTTTATCATCACAAAGAAATTAATAAGGGAAGAGTTATTTGTACGTTTGCTGCAGCCGGAGCTTCAATCGCCCCGGAAAACAAGCAAGACGGAGCGTGGTTGTGCGGGGCGGCGTTTTCGGATTAATATGCAGAAAAGGCGTCCGCGGGGGAAAAAAAAAACAAAACAATTAACACCGGGTGTCAGAAAAAGTAGTAAACAAGGATTTTTTTTATACAGGGAGGTTTTTCTCTTTTTGCTCAAAGAAGAAAATACTTGTGTGTGTATTTTTGGGCGTTGGGAGGGGTAAAAGAAAAATCCGTGTGCGAGGGTTTTTACGGTATGCGAAAAGCAGCAAATGGTCTATGTAAATCAATAAAACAAATATAAATGAGTAAGAGTTTACATTACAGGGGAAGTTGGAAACACAGAAACGTTATTACAATTACATTTGTAAAGGTCAGGATTTACAGGTAATTATTGATATGAAACAATGTAGATATTTTCTATTAGCTGATACATGTTCTATGGAGCATACACAACAAGGTCTGTTCTGGCAGTCAGTTAATGCACACATGATCATTTGGCACATCTCCATGCCACGTAGTGCGAGGCACCTTCCCTGTGCCGGAAGGGAGTTTGTTGAAATAAATGTTACTACAGTCTTCTTCAGCCTGGTGGAAAGGGCTTCAAAAGCACAGCATACGTTAACACAGCGGTGTGCAAAGTTGGGGGCGCGATCCCCAGGGGGGGCGGGAGATTGTGCTGGGGGGGCGCGGGCAGTTGCAGAGGCCCCGCTCTCTTCCCCCAGGCATTTAAATTAAATGCCGGGGGATCGCGTGAGGCCCCTGCAACTGTTTACTTCAGCCGTCTGTGTTGCGTCGCCATGGCAACGCCGCGTCAATAGACGCCGCTGCACCATGTGACCTGATGTCACACTCCCACGCAGCGTCATCTGACGCGGATGAAGGAAGGCAGGGGCGCGCGAGAGCCGGGGGCAGAGAGACGGGGGCGCAGCACAAAAAGTTTGCGCTCCCCTGCGTTAACATGTCGTTATCAAGCTCCATTTTTACTCTTTGGCTTTAGTCAGCATTTGTGGACAGTATTATGCAACAGTAGGAGGCTTTATAGGGAGCTGTTATATGGAGTAATGAGGAGGAGTTATAGAGAGAGGTTATATGAAACAATAGGAGTTATAGAGAGCGATTATATGGAGCAATAGGAGGAGCTATAGGGAGCGGTTATATGGAGCAATAGGAGGAGTTATAGGGAGCGGTTATATGGAGTAATGAGGAGGAGTTATAGAGAGAGGTTATATGGAACAATAGGAGGAGTTATAGGGAGCTGTTATATGGAGCAATAAGAGGAGTTTAGGGTGCGTTATATGGAGCAATAGGGGGAGTTATGGGGAAAGGTTATATGGAGCAATAGGAGGAGTTATAGGGAGCGGTTATATGGAGCAATAGGAGGAGTTATAGGGAGCGGTTATATGGAGCAATAGGAGGAGTTATAGGGAGCGGTTATATGGAGCAATAGGAGGAGTTATAGGGAGCGGTTATATGGAGCAATAGGAGGAGTAATAGGAGGAGTTATATGGAGCAATAGGAGGAGTAATAGGAGGAGTTATAGGGAGTAGTTATATGGAGTAATAGGAGTTATAGGGAGCGAGTACATAGAGCAATGGTAGTTGATGGTATAGACTGTTATACATGAAGAGAAAATTAAATCATATCCCCATGCCATAGAGCTCACAGTCTCATTTCCTGTTCCTGATGAGGCCATGTGACTTCTTCCAAGTCTGGAACGGGATCCCACTGTAGAAGTCTATACATTTCTGCTCTTCTTTCTTTCACAGTACCATGGAGATCTTGATTGTATGACGTCCCAACGCTAAATAAAAATAAAGGGAGATGATTTTCATTTAATGCCCGGTGTATTACATTTGCTCTCGGCCCAGTTACTCAGCGGCACAGAGAAGCAATGCAATTCAGTTTCAATCAATAAATGACATTAGCCTGGTGCTCATGCGTCTTGGTTAGACACCGATTACCCTGCACAGCCTGCTCTGACAGTGAAGTCGCCTGCTTCATTACACTCAAGGCAAAGCGTTCCATTCCTGATAATTAGCCGAAACAATCCAATCCGCTCAATAGTAATCAGGTAATGTCAATTCAGTCCAGTACGGCCAGGCATAGATCAATAAGGATCGATTGAAATTAATTAACTGCACCAGATGTCAAGCAGACTCAGTGCACATTTAAAGAATCATAGCATTGTATTGTAATATTAGCCAGCAATCCTGACCAGGATCAGTGAACTAATGATAGCAATACTGTATATTTAATGGGCCGTCCCACGTAGCATGATTATATATATATAAAGATACAAATTTCAGCTTGCACTCAATGTACTCAAAAACATCAACAGGTGCCAGTCTCTAATAATAATAATAGAACAACATTACCATTCTCACGTCCGGTAAAGGAAGAATGCACTCAGATCAGTAAAGTTTAAAAAAAGTCTGTATTAGGCATCAATACAAAATGAACAGGCAGCCCAATCCGACGTTTCGGTTCCGGAGTGGAACCCCCCTTGAGAAAGGTTCCATTCCGGAACTGAAACGTCGGATTGGGCGGCCTGTTCATTTTTGTATTGATGTCTAATACAGACTTTTTTTGCCTTTACTGATCTGAGTGCAGTCTTCCTTTACCGGACGTGTAAAGAAAGACTGCACTCGGTTCAGTAATCATGAAAAACTGTATTGGGCATCTGAATAGAAAAGATAAGTCACCCAATCCGACGTTTCGGTCCTGGAATAGGACCTTTCTCAAGGGGGTGCTCAAGATAAGGCACCCCCTTGAGAAAGGTCCTATTCCAGGACCGAAACGTCGGATTGGGTGACTTATCTTTTCTATTCAGATGCCCAATACAGTTTTTCATGATTACTGAACCGAGTGCAGTCTTTCTTTACTGGACGAGAGAATGGTAATGTTGTTTTTCTATTATTTGAGACTAGCACCTGTCTATATGAACCAGTACATTGAGTGCAAACTGTGATGTTTGTTTGAAAAAGTCGCCCTCTGGTGACGAAACGCGTCAGGGAATCCTATATGCGCAATTACATCATTACGACGTTGCGCATGCGCATGAGGCAGCTTTGGAGCGCACGATTGATCCAGCAGCCTTTTGAAAGTGAAGGAGGCGTTTTTCCGACATACAAGGACTGAATTCTCTCGGCGAACTACACCACGGTCCTCCTGCATCATCTCCATACAGCCCTGAGGGAGCAAAGAACTGTGGACGTTTGCAGTACAGAACCGGATGGTGGTGAATTATTCACGCAATGTTTTAAATTGATTTTACTCCTGTGAGTGTTATTCTTCCCCCCCCCCCCCCTTCCCTTCCCTTCCCTTTTTACTATTAAATATACAGTATTATGCTATGGGGCGTGCGCTCTCTCTTCTTTTTCTTTTGTTGGTAATCTTGGATGTGGTTCATCCTTATTGAGAGCAGCCGAAGACCCCCCATACCAGCATTAATTATCCACATGGTTTATGGACTGATTTAAAAAGGATTGGTTGGACTTTTTCCTTTATGCTTTTTTGCACTTTTTAAATATTTCATGTATACAGTATGTTGTGAAGTTTTGTGTGATACACCTTTATTTAATCACTTATATGTTGTTTATAAGTAATTACACCTTACACTTTTACGCCTAAATTCACTATATTCTATTAACACATTAGTCACTATTTGAGTTCATCATAATAATACTGTGGCGCTACAATTTTTTGTCTACATATAGGTAGAGGTATCAGTACCGTGTTAGCCGAGTTTCAAAAAAAAATAATTATATATATATATATATATATATATATATATATATATATATATATATATATATATATAATCAAAAAATAAATAGATGATACCGTTCTGTGGCTAACGAAATGCTTTTATTTGTGCGAGCTTTCGAGATACACTGATCTCTTCTTCCGGCGATGTTACAATGAATGAAGCAAGCAAAGGGTATACTTAAAAACAGTGTCTCTTGGAATGTTATCTGTGCTTCTCCTTCCCCCGGTGTGGATGTGTTTTATGGCTAGAGGTGTCAAAGGGTAACTGAAAGCAAGTGAAGAAAGAGTGTGTATGTGTATCAGTGTGAATATACTGTGGGCTCTCCGTTCATTTTTATTCACACTGATACACATACACACTCTTTCTTCACTTGCTTTCAGTTACCCTTTGACACCTCTAGCCATAAAACACATCCACACCGGGGGAAGGAGAAGCACAGATAACATTCCAAGAGACACTGTTTTTAAGTTATCCTTGCTTCATTCATTGTAACATCGCCGGAAGAAGAGATCAGTGTATCTCGAAAGCTCGCACAAATAAAAGCATTTCGTTAGCCACAGAACGGTATCATCTATTTATTTTTTGATTATTGAAGCTCGGCTAACACGGTACTGATACCTCTACATATATATATATATATATATATATATATGCAAATACAACTGTATGCTCATCTGCATGTCTTAGGCAGGTCTGCAACCCCACCTTTCACCATTATCACCCAGCATACAGCACTTCCACTGCAGCAAGGGATTCTGGGAAATGACATGCAAATGAGCACGCAGTGCCACTTTTTGCTTTAAAAACCATTTTTAACATGGTTCCCTATAGGCTTACGCTTGCTGCATGGTCACAGCTTTGAGCACAGCCAGGGTTAAGGTGCATACCCAGAAAACCACCCACAGACAGCTGTTTCGACCTTAATGGGTCTCATCAGTGTGGGGTTGATTAACTGGGTATGCGAAGAAGCTATGGGATAGGGCAGGGGGGCGCAAACTTTTTTCCCTGCGCCCCCCTGCCGGCGGTCCCCTCTCTTCCGCGCCCCCCCATACCACAATTGACCCGCCCTCCGGCGTCATGACGTCACGTTGCCATAGCAACGTGACGTCACATGACCTCGCGGCGTCATTTTGACGCCGCGTTGCCATGGCGACGCAAGAAGGAAGCCGCCGGAGTCACGGGTAAGTATGGTTTACAGAGGCCCTGCAGCTCCCCGGGCACTTAATTTAAGTGCCTTCGGGAAGCGCGCGGGGCCTCTGTAAACCCCGCGCCCCCCCACCGGCAGTCTCGCGCCCCCGCCTGGGGGTCGCGCCCCACAGTTTTCGCACCGCTGGGATAGGGTATACCATAATACTGAGTTAAGTTATGGTGATATAAATATATATACACACACACATACATACACACACACACACACACACACACACACACACACACACACACACACACACACATATATACATATATACACAAACATTTTTATATCATTATATATTTTTTAAGAAGCAATCACCCCAGAAGTATGTATGCATTTCATTCATATAATGTTGCCCCCTAGGCATGTCTGGCCCTTAAAAATAAAATAAAGATTGCTTTTAGTGAAAAAAAATCTGAATTTTTAACATCTCTAGCTTCTAAAGTTACCATGGTATCCTTTAAACTGCACTCAGCTCTGGGGAGAGCTCCATTTTAAACTCCCAGACACCATATATTTTGAACACTTCTATCGCCTTCACGGAGCATAAGGTTTAAAAAGAAATAACAAACTGCAGTGGAAAAGGAAATAAATGAAAAACAAAATCAAAAAAATGATGGATCAGCGCAGATTGCTGCTTTAAACAACTTATCAGTGTAATCAACTTCCTTATGAAGAGTAAATACTGTGACATTTTACTTGTTTCCTTTAAAAAACAAACCAGAATGTGTCCTTATTTCCCTTAGATCCTATGCAGTTCATGCATCATACATACTGTATATGGAGTCATGCTTTGCAATGTATTGCATGCCGTTCTGGCATCAAATGGGATCACATGAATTAACTTGCAGGACTGGCTGTGTTTTCTCTTAGGTAGCACTACTGTCTTAATCTCTATAGAAATAAAAGGTGTGACTCATCCAGCATTCATTCTCTTAATGCGATAAAAATTCCTTACACTCTGGCACTTTCCAAGTACATTTAAGCACATCTCCTGACAGATTAGAAAGCCCCATTTCTACTTGCCAAGGACATTCCAGCCCCGCCAACACGTGATCACGTGTGTCCTCCAAGTTGAGGTAACACGGACTCGGTCTCCCCTAGACGTGAGAAAAATTGGCGTGACATTTACTGGAAGCTAGGACCGTGAGATGCCATCCGACCTTGGGGACCACCAGAGACCATCATGAGGGTGCTCGAGTTAAAGGGTCAGTCTCGCCTAGCCCATAATTTTCCAAGAGCTACTGTAAATTCTAACCTGGTTATACACTTAGCTTTACGCCTGGCTCCAAACTTGATGTGTTCATAGAAAAGGCAATCCGATTCTCTCTCTGAAGCGGAGTCAGGGCTTACAGCTCTGTGAATTGCAGTTTACAAGAGAGACAGTGCCTACGATTACATATTGAATTCACCGACTTTTCCCAATATTGTAAGAGCAGCTGTAAACTCTGACCCAGCTACAATCCCAGATTCAGTGATAAGATATTATCTTTCACAGCTTTCACAGGCAGAATTCATACAAATGTTCATGAATGCCACCACCCGTCTGATAACACCATTGTAATCGCAGTTGCGGCATGAATCTGTAGCAGTTTGTAGAAAATATATTTTCGGGCGGTTGCGAAAACACAGAGAGAGAAGAAAAGCCTTGTGGTTTCAGGTAATCCATCTCTGGCCGCCAGCGTCAAACTGATTCATTATTTCCAATTTTCTCCTAGATCTGGATCTAAAGTAAATCAGGGGTGAAAGATCCCACAGACTTTGTGTGAGGGGCAGCTAGCTCACTGATACAAAAGTGACTTCACGATTAACATATCCACTGCATTCATCTTGTTCATTTTTCACTCCCTGACATCAACACCTGCCCTACACAGCCCACTAGAACACAATTCATTTCTCCTCGTGGAAGTGAGCGATGGGGATTTGATGCAGAAAGCTGGCGAGAAGAGAGAGACAGGACATTGAAGGAGTGAAAACCAAGACTGTCTTCCAACACCCTGTTCAGTTTTGCCAGTGAAATCTCCGTTTTATTCTCTCAAGGGAGGGGGGAGAGGGGGCCGTTTCAGCGCATTCGTCAATATCACTTTCTGGAACTAAAATGATAAAAGTTATCTGCGGTTTTTGCTGTTTTCATTTTTTGCCCTTTAAAGCCAAGTCAATTATTTTCCGAAAGCAGAATCATTTATTTTCTCGTTCTTTTTTTTTTATTTTCCCTAGTCTTATCCTCCTCAATCTTCTCTCTTCATTCGGCCTTTCGGACATCGTTAAACCCCCTTCATGGCAAGACCCTGTAGATTGCTACTGCATGCAATGGGGCAATGGTTTGTGTGCAATGTTACGTACGTGATTTTCTGGGCCGTGTTTGATCTACATATGGTGAGCCTGCACGAGGCAGATTCCTGACTTGTTACGGAAAGGGAATGTTCCCAAAGCTTCTTTAATCCATATAGAAGCAGCCTGCAGTCCTCTAATGGGATTGAGGGCAGATGTTCATCATGGAGGCAACGTGTACAAGTCATACAGATGAACAGTTTCTCCCCCCCCCCCCCTTTTTTTTCTTCTTCACATTGGTGGGAAGCAGTGGGTGTTCATAGCTGAACAGCATTCATTTCAGCTCTGAGGACCCCCTGGTTCCTGAGATACCTACCAAGGAAGTATCCCCCTCCAGAGAAAACAAAATGGCGCTTAAATCTCGAGCATTAGGCGGGCCAATAGGAAGCCATGGCATCATCCATCACATCTTGGTGACATGGGGATTTAAATTTCCAGGAAATGTATCTCTTGAACTAGCGGATCCCTGAGCTAAAATGAACACAATTCAGCTCTCACAGAGGTGTAACTACCGCCTTAGCACATCCCCGGGGCCTGAGCTTGAGGGGGGCCCGAAGAGACACGAGAAACTCCCTCTTGACTTGTAAGCAGTGATGGGGCAGTATCCCCAGTGACCGCGGGGACCCGGAAATGGCTCAAATCAACCTAGATGCAATACAGGGGAGGAAAGAAGGCAGAGCGTGATTCCTGAAGAAGCTGTGCCAAGCGAAATGTGTAGGCTCTGTGGAGTCTGTGGAGTACGCTCTACCATCAGCCCCCCTGTCCATATTGGTTTGCTGCTCGTTCCTCTCCACAATACCGATCACATCGGAAGTGACGAGACGCACACCGGGAGCCCGGAAAATTGAGAGATCCGAGTACGAGCAACGAGGTTGCTGAATAGCCACTCAACTATAGTCTTATGTGCCTATGCTACAACACCCATAAAAGTGTAATACCATTTGTCTAATACACTTTTGAATTATATACAGTGTTGCACTAAAGTGTTATTTCAGTTTCACTGAGGTCACACCACACCGAGAGCACTACCATCTACTGTACCTACCAGAGACGTAAAAGTCTGGATATCCTGAGCCACTTTTTATCTGGGAAATGCTGTTTTTGATCTGAGAAATTGAGAGTCCCCATTTTGCTGAATCCTAGAATTAAGAGACATTTTTGAAGCTGACCTGAACTATCAAGTTTTCATTTTTCTTCATTCCACATATGGTGAAACCTGCGCTCCCCAAAGCTTCCTACACATTGAACCGGAGAGACCGGTATTTGGTTACTCTGTCTGTTAAAAAATGAGAGATAATACCGGACATGTACAGTGGCGCCCGCCTTTAGTCTCCTGCGGCCGCCACCGCGGGATTTTTAAAATCCCGGGCAGACGCGGGCTTTTTTTCTTAACAGACGCGGGTTTTTTTTCTTGGTTTCGGCGCCACGGGCGCTTTCAATGTTCAGCGACATTAGCGCTGAACAGGAGATGCGGCTGGCGCTGAACAGGAGATGCGGCTGGCGCTGAACAGGAGATGCGGCTGGCGCTGAACAGGAGATGCGGCTGGCGCTGAACAGGAGATGCGGCTGGCGCTGAACAGGAGATGCGGCTGGCGCTGAACAGGAGATGCGGCTGGCGCTGAACAGGAGATGCGGCTGGCGCTGAACAGGAGATGCGGCTGGCGCTGAACAGGAGATGCGGCTGGCGCTGAACAGGAGATGCGGCTGGCGCTGAACAGGAGATGCGGCTGGCGCTGAACAGGAGATGCGGCTGGCGCTGAACAGGAGATGCGGCTGGCGCGCGGCCAAGTTCAGCTGAAAAAGCCAACATCCCCGTATTAATACGGTGATGTTGGAGGTTTAAGGGGGCCGTGACAGTATATGTGCGGGGGGCGGGGGGGGGAATATGTATGTGTCCGGTATTATCTCTCTGGACTTAGCAACCAATCGTGGGATTTCCCCTGAGAAGGGATAGAGCTGGGCTGCTACTGCTAGGGGGCTGGACAGCTTCCTCCATCCTGATTGGCTGCTGCGGTGTAATGCAGCCAATCAAGATGAGGTGGCAGGAGCCTGGGGGGTGGGGCTTGAGTCTATAGAGTCTAAAGAGCGGAGGAAAAGCATGGAGCAGAGAGAGGTGAGACTGTGGGCCTCATGCAGAGAGCAGCGCTATTTAAAATTGGAGAGGGGAATAAAAAGTAACTGTAATGGAGAGTTTTTTTCTCCATATGCAGAAACGGCATAAAACTGCATTTAGAATCCTTTCTGCATATGGAGAGTTTCAACCAGCGATATGAGCCAGCTTCTTGCTGGCGAAGGAAAATGTTGAAAATCGCGCCATTTTTTTGCCTCGAACAGCCACTAGATGGCGTTCGCGGCTCTCTGCATACGGCCGTTTTCAACACTGGAGAGATTTATGTTCTCTCCAGCCGCGCGGCGAGTTTCAGAGGAAAAATAAAAAATGGCGCTTTTTTTAAAACTCGCCATTATCTGCCTTTCTAAAGGCAGATTTCGCCAATACATGCCGCTTTCCCTGTTAGCGCTGCTCTCTGCATGAGGCCCTGTGTCCTGAGTCTATTTGTTCTGTTTTGTCCTGGTGTGTGTGTGTCTTCTCTGGCTGTCCTGTGGGGGTGATAATGACAGGGAGGGGGTGAGAGAGGATGAAGGGAGGGAGGATGAGGATGAAGGGAGGGGGGGGGGGTGAGAGAGGATAAAGGGAGGGGGATGAGAGAGGGGGAATGAGAGGATGAGGGGAGGGGGCTGAGAGGATGATGGGAGGGGACGTGTGAGAGGATCAGGGGAGAGAGAGAGAGGATGAGGAGGGGTGCAGTATTGCTCGCCATGGGCCTGTATGACTGCAGGTCAGTTATTTATAAACGATCTGACCATTACGTCATTTGTTCTAAATGTCACTCCAAGCATGCACCAATTTGCACTATTTCATATTCTATTTCCTAAAAAAAATCCTCAGAAGGGCGCTCCCTCCCAAGACTCCTCCCCAGATTTTTTATGAAACAGAATATAAATTGGTGCAAATTGGTGAATACTAGGAGTGAAATTTTGAAAACATTACGGAACAGTCGGTAATGTCTAAATAACCTTCTTCCTCACCAACGATTCTCGCACGCGTCGCACCTTTCACCATTGTGTCCAGCATATTTGGACAAGCCACCTGGCAACCCTATGCGCATCCCATCGCTCCCCTACAGACCGCAGCTGTAATCTGTGCACGCGCCACCATGCCGCCAGGCGCGCGTGCAGAAGTGAGCACTGGGGCCGTAGCCGTAATGCGTTCCAGGTCCCTCTGGCAGAGAAGGGGTTAAAGGTTCAGTCTGTGATACTTGGCTACAAATCTGTAACAAATATGCACCTGCTATTTGCTCCCTGGCTTCTTTCCACACATTTTGTATATCCCAAGCAAACAAATTCCTGTACTGCAGCAACCTGCACCAGCTTCGCTAGGAGGATGTATTGTATGTCTTTATTTATATAGCGCCAAAAGTGTACTCAGCACTTCACAAAGAATACAATACAGGGAATTATAATAATACACTTAGTGCAGCAAAATCAGACAATAGGAAAGGAAATCCCTGCCCCGAAGAGCTTACAATCTAAGAGGTTTGATGGGGAACTTACAGAGACAGCAGTTGAGGGAATAAGTGCTGTAGGTGGTAGTGCTTGCTCACAATGGGTGGTAGGAGTGACTGAGTGTGGGACATGAGTGCAGGCTATTGGGATGCTTGATTTGTGGGGCAAGTTTTAAGGTTAGTCACTTAAAATGAGAGGGTTAACACAATTTACAGGGGAAGATATGGCAGGGCGGCGTGGGTGAGAGCAGGTATGTATGTCTGGGTTCAGGCTTAGGGGAGATCCCCAGCAGCAGGAAGGAGTAGATAGAGGGTGTGAATAGAGGATTTGTGTGGGTGTGGATGTGCCATGTATCCACAATCCCTTCAGTGAAGAAGGATGCCATTTGGTTTGCTTGAGCTAATTTTTTGCCATTTCCTTCTCAGTTTTGTGAGTGGAGATTACAGGCACTGAATAGAAGACAGCTGAAGGAGTATGTTCAATCTGAATCACTGTTATAGTCTTCTTGCGCCAGAAGATGGCACTGGCGTATTTTCTTGGAGCTCCTTAAATGGGGACGCCGGGAATGCCGTTTTTCTTTTTTATTTCTGCTTTCCTTGCCATTTCTTTAGCACTCTTAATTCAAAGATTTGCCCTCTTTAGCTCCACTTCAAAACAAAATGGAGCCCAAGAGTGTAATTAATAACTTTGAATGCTAACCTCTGTGGAGTCCGGTTTTAGAAAATATGTTCTGCTTTTCTAATGGGAATAGGAGTGGTTATTTATTATTTTTTCCAAGCACTGCCACTTTACAGAGATCTATATTCTGTAATAATAGAGGCAGAATTCATTCTGCCTGCCTTGCACATGCTGTTTGCACTGCCTACCCTCATACAGATGCTACAGGCTTCACCGTTACCAGTGATGGGATATGGTGGGATGTGTTGCACAAGCACTGCCATTGAATGCTATGGAAATTCGACAATATTCTGCATTAAAACGGGATGTAAAGTGTTATCTAGTGGAACAATGTTACGTGTTACCGATCTACATCCTCCAGGCATGTGTCTACCTCCATGCGTTCTTTGTGTACCCTCTTTGTCCGGGAACCCAAACTGCCCTCAATAATCCTTTGGGTATTCCGTCACCTATTATACTGTGAGCACCTTGCCTGCTTCACTTATTCTTACGGCTACGGCCCCAGTGTTGGCGCTGCACCCGCGCCTGCCAAGCTGATGGCTCGGGCAGCTGTGATCCCCGGTCTGTGCAGAGCTGCAGGGTGAAAGACAGGGGGTGGAGTGATGGGGCGGGGGGGGGCGCAGCCATGACGTCACCCGACAGGGTCGCCTTCATTGGCTGAACAGTCGGGGGCGTGGCCAGCGCTCCGTCGCCGGTTCTGAAGACAGTTTTACTGTCTTCAGAACAATCTGGTCGCGCAACGGGGTGGCCAAGGCAGATAATGGTCTCGGCCCCATTGAGTGCGGTTCTTGTCCCTGCAGCGCATCCCATAGCGCGCACTGCAGCAGGGACTTGGACTACTGCACCTTGTATGCCCTCAAACCTCGGTTGGGATTACGGCCTGCCACAAAACACACATTGGGTACCCGCAGTGCCTTCAATCACTCATGAAGTACCCAGCCTCACATCAATCCCCCTTTAGGTGTCTTGCAGCATTTAAACACCCTGCCTCTGACAATCCCTTGGCCACCTTGCCTGCTCCTAAAGATCTTGTGGGCATCCTAACTCTCTCGATCATTTGTATCTTTGCTTGGTCAGCCTGCCTGGTCTGGCATTCAATCTTGCCACCAAAGCGAGAGTAGTCGGTCTGGAAAATAAAAAAAGGAGCAGTAATAACTATTGCCAACTGGAAGGGGGGGGGGGGGGGGAAAACATATTAAAATAACATGAAAGTCAGCTAGAAGACTGAAATGGTGCAGACTACACAAAGTCACCGATCTCGCTCTGTAATGCCTCCATTCCAGCTGCTTTCTTGTTTATTTTTAACCAGATTATATTTTAGAGCTACAGTATTCACAATGTGCATCCAAGAGACATCAATTAGCACTAAAGATGCAAGCAAGGAGCAGAAAACATTAGAAATCTGTTTTTGACTTGAGGGCTATGGTTTCATACAACCGAGATATAATTAGGATCCCCCCTCCTTTTGGTGGAAGGGGCTTTCCTTGAGGGCTGACCTTTCACCTCTTCAACTACGCAAACCAAAAGAGTCTCTTAAACAGAACTTGCCAAATCTCAAGTGGCAGGCGCGCAGAGAAGGAATTACTGCTCTTTTTAATACCGAGATGATTGGCAGCTTCTTCCCTTCAGTGGTTCAGAACCGGCCTCCTTCAATTAGAGGAAGCCTCGTGCCGGGAGAGAGCAGAGGGCTGTTCCTTTAGGGCACACGCACAACATTGACCAGATAGGCCTCTGGCGGGTCTGTGATACAGAGATGAGAACAAGTATCTGCACTATAAACCCATAACACCCAGAGTGCAATTCTTTACAGTGCATTTGCAGGCCCTTTGGGCAGCAAAGGTTTGTGGGTTGTTGTGGGGTTTATTTTAAAACAACATTCTGATTAACTTAAAAAATATATTTTTTCCATGAGGGAAAAATAACTGCGTGTTTTTTAAAGAAATCCCTTTCTCTTTAAAAAGAAATGACTCGTAGTATATTTTAGTAACTATTTCATGCCGGTTTAAAGCTTGTTAGCATAATTGTATTAGAATTAATTCAAAAGTAGTAATTAGAATACTTTATTAGTAATTGTAAGTTTGTACTCCCGTTCCAACTTCATGCATTTTGCATGTTATTCAGAAAGTACTTTTTAATGGTCACGACCCATCGCTTTGGGGCCTTAGGCCTGAGACATAGTGCCCTTAGACAGTGCTGAGGCGCGCTGAGGCTCAGGGAAAGCGGTGCTTTCCCTGGCCTTACACAGCGCGCCATCAGGGGGCGGGCCGGGGGCGGGCCAGTGACGTCACAGAGCTGGTTCGCCCTCATTGGGCGAACTGCTCACGTGACCGGCCCTGCGCTCCGGCAAGCGGGGAAATTTCAAAACGCCATCAGACACGCTTCCCCAAGCGTGCTGACGCGTGCGCAAGCCCCTGCTAAAGCCGCTCTCATTGCGGCTGCAGGGGCTCAGTGCCGAGCAGCAGCAACGCTCAGCACGGGTCAGCGCATAAGCACTGACCATGTCCCAGGCCTTATTCTATATCTGCCGAGCAGCTGTCACCAGTCCCTACTAAAGTTTATGTGGATTTATGGACACACACACACAAATAACAGACCAGACTTCACCGACTTCTTTTTAGCTATCCAAAATTCCTAAAAAAGTGTGAATATGTGCAGCTGTGGCACTTATCTTGAAAATAAATTGCATTCTCTAAACGTTTTCTGAAAGTATGTATTCTTTCGCTTGGGGCTGAAAGTTGAATTTGATTATCCAGTTGATTTTTCGGTGAGTGTAAAATTCAACACTGCTGCCTACGTGTATTTTTGTGAACTGTGTTTATGTATTTATTTTCCGCTGTATATTACTATTCAGTCAAATACTGGCAGTGTCCATGGTGCTTTCAAATGACACAGAAGGCACTTGTTGGGATTGGACAATTATATGAATTAGATTGTAAACGCTTCGGGGCAGGGACACCTTTGCCTAAATGTTACTTTTATGTCTGAAGCACTTCTCCCTTTTATCCATTTTTTATATTATTTATATGATTGTCACGTGTATTACTGCTGTAAAGCGCTATGTACATTAGCGGCACTATATAAATAAAGACATACATACATATGCACAGCGCTGCGTACATTGTCACTGCAATATACTGTGAGAGAAATTATAAGCAGGAGCTTGTCTCCCCTTACCCCCGGTTTTTCTTTTACATAGCTGGGAAAAAAGGATTCTGTGTTTATTTCAGCTCTGAGGACCCCGGGTTCCTGAGATATATACCTGCAAACAAAGTGCTGGTAGCATCCCTCTAGTGTAAAAGTGGGCAACCCCAATCCTCAAGGCCCACCAAGAGGTCAGGTTTTCCCAGATATCCCTGCTTCAGCACATGTGGCTCAGTCGAAGACTGCTCCACCTCTGCTGAAGCAGGGATACCCTGAAAACCTGACCTGTTGGTGGCCCTTGAGGACTGGGGTTGCCCACCCATGCTCTAAGGGGAAACAAAATAGCCGTTTTAAACCTCCCTGTCATATGAGCCAATAGGAAGCCTCAAAATCCTCAGTTGTGGCATCCTATTGGCCCGCGTGACGCTGGGGATTTAAACAAACAGGAAGTATTGTGACACTAGCATTCCCCGTTTGTATCTCCGGAACCAGGAAATCCATGGAGCGGAAATGAACGCGGGTCACCTCCACGGACCTTCTCATTCCCACCTATGTCAAAAAACAATGCAATTCAATGCATCAATTTCTGCCCCATTTGGAAGCTGAAATCTACTTAGAACTGACAATGGACAGCATTATTTAAACGACATGTACTCTATAAAGTGAGGGGTTGGAAATTTGTTCTCCCTGTTTATTGGTCCATATATAACTATGTATTATGTTCAGGAGATCCACATGTACACAGGGGCTCTTCAACTGGTGACCTGCGGGCCAAATTGCGTCTCACAAATGTTCTCGCAGTGAGCCTTGGACAGTCTAGTTCTAATGTCATTATAGTTGCCCAGGCAGCTACACGTGGCAGACACTATTACCCCCGTTAACACGAATTAATGCACAAATACTGCGTTAACGCGACGTATTGTGTGAAAGGTTGCAATGTCTACTACATCTGTGCATGCAATTTTGTTCACACTAAAACTCACTTGGAAGGAGTGGCTCAGTGAGTCAAGACACTGACTGGCACTGAGAGTTTGAAGCAGGGGAACCTGGTTCGGCTCCTTGTGACCTTGGGCAAGTTACTATCTCTCTGTGCCTCTGGCGCCAAAAAATAGATTGTAAGCTCCACGGGGCAGGGACCTCAGCCTGCAAAATGTCTCTGTAAAGCACTGCGTACAACTAGCAGCGCTATACAAGAACATGTTATTATTATAAGGAGATATATGCATGCACGCACGCACACGTATGTAAATGGATCTCAGGTGATATTCTGATATTATTGAGGCCCTTCTACTAATATTTTTTCTCATCCGGCCCCTTTGGGAAACTGAGGAGCCCTGCTGTACAGGTGCACTGCTGTGATAGAGCCTTTCATATACAGCACATTACGGCAGAGGTTCTAAACGCCAGTCCTCAAGAGCCCCAAACAGGTCATGTTTTAAGGATATCCCTGCTTCAGCTCAGGTAGCTCAAACAGTGGCTCAGAAGACCGAGTCTCTGATTGAGCCACCTGTGCTGAAGCAGGGATCTCCTGAAAACCTGACCTGTTGGGGGCTCTCGAGGAATGGAGTTGAGATCCCCTGCATTAAGGCTTTCCAAGGATGCGAGAGGGAAGCATTGTTCAGAGAGAGAGCAATGATAGAGAGGAGAAGCTCCGATCCTGGGGATGGGGGAGGTACCGGAGAATGTGAAAAGGTTTTCACTAAAGTGTTAGTGGAAGCATAGAACAGGCTCCCAGTAGAGGCAATATATTCAAATACAGTAAAATAATTAAACAATTGGCCAAAAAAAAAACCAGAGAGACTAGGCAGGGAACATGTTTTATGGACAGACTCAGTGGGTCAAATGGATTCCTATTTCATTAGCCAGTTGCTCTTTTACTGCTAAGTTAATGGAAAGCGATCATAAATATCACGGTGATTCATTGACGGCCGGAGGAACAGGCTGCTTTCTCCATTGATAAATGGGACATTGTTTGAGGGCGCAACTACAGTGAGAGATTTCCAGCCTATCAGAGCTCTGTGTTCGAATGGCTTCATTCATCAGTGTCCCATCAGGGAAATGGTATAGGATTGCAGTGAGGGCTCTCTGTTTAACCCTTGCGGAGCAATGCGTGGCACATCCCTCTGGCAGCAAAAAGGTTCTTTAGTGCAGTCAGGGATGTAACACCCATATAAGCACAGGTCTACAATATTAGCAGTATGTATGCCACAGTATAGAAGCATATGTATCTATATAACAGTACGTAAGCACGCGTGGGTCTGCGTGTATCTATATAACACTATATAAGCACGCGTGGGTCTGCGTGTACCTGTATAACAGTACGTAAGCACGCGTGGGTCTGCGTGTACCTGTATAACAGTACGTAAGCACGCGTGGGTCTGCGTGTACCTGTATAACAGTACGTAAGCACGCGTGGGTCTGCGTGTACCTGTATAACAGTACGTAAGCACGCGTGGGTCTGCGTGTACCTGTATAACAGTACGTAAGCACGCGTGGGTCTGCGTGTACCTGTATAACAGTACGTAAGCACGCGTGGGTCTGCGTGTACCTGTATAACAGTACGTAAGCACGCGTGGGTCTGCGTGTACCTGTATAACAGTACGTAAGCACGCGTGGGTCTACGTGTACCTGTATAACAGTACGTAAGCACGCGTGGGTCTGCGTGTACCTGTATAACAGTACGTAAGCACGCGTGGGTCTGCGTGTACCTGTATAACAGTACGTAAGCACGCGTGGGTCTGCGTATACCTGTATAACAGTACGTAAGCACGCGTGGGTCTGCGTGTACCTGTATAACAGTACGTAAGCACGCGTGGGTCTGCGTATACCTGTATAACAGTACATAAGCACACGTGGGTCTGCGCGTACCTATATAACAGTACATAAGCACGCGTGGGTCTGCGCGTACCTATATAACAGTATATAAGCACATATGGGTCTGCGTATACCAGTATAACAGTACGTAAGCACGCGTGGGTCTGCGTGTACCTGTATAACAGTACATAAGCACACGTGGGTCTGCGTGTACCTATATAACAGTATATAAGCACACGTGGGTCTGCGTGTATCTGTAAACCAGTATATAAGCAATTCATTTGTACTAGTCACCCAGCACACAATCTAGGCTTACAAAATATTGTCCCTATCTGACTCACACACTTGATCTGACTTAAAGCAGCAGTCCCCACTGATCACCATTTTTGTTTGCATTTTATTTTTTACTTACTTTAAGAAATCTCTTCTTGCCTCTTCCAACGCAGTTTTTATTTTAACGATCTCATTCAGGTGATACACACGATTTAAAATGTAGTTCTCCCCAGAGCTGTCTAAAGGGTACCTTCAGGAAAGAACATGACATGCTAAGTGTGCACTAACATTATATGAGACACTCACACAGGGTTCTGGATGAGGTTGGAGGAAGGATGCAGAAGCTGCCTGTATCAGTAAAAATAGATACGTCTATATAATAATAACTCTACTTCTGCTGGGGCAGAGAGGGATGTGTGCATCAAGAAGATTGTTTGCAACCTGCCCAACAGTTACTAAATATCCCCTCTATTAGTGTCTAACAAATGTAACCCCTTCCACGCTTTCCAAAGTGTAGGGGGATATTTATATTTAAAAAAAAAAAAAAACTACTCTCAGAATGAATGTGGAAAACATTGGATGTGTCAAGGAAAGATAATCCGGTGCAAAGCAATGGGCGTTTTCCTTCAATCTGGTGCTGTACTAGTTGCAGCCTCATTTGAGAAGCTTGGACATGTTAGCAGCTTATTGAATAAGTTACTCTTAGAAAACTCTAAAACTGGAACACTAAACTTCAACAGTTTAAGGGTTAAAAAGCGCTTATTTGATTTGAAGACTTCCAATGCAGTATGGTAGCAGTTCAAATTATTAACCAATTAGCAGCAAAGCAACCAGCCTAAGACCAGCACCTGTCAATCAGACCTAACACCAATTAGAAAAAACAAGTTTACGAGGGGAATTAATAAAACATGACAGATTAAGTGATCATGTCCAATTAAAACATATAAATCCTCTGGGTGGGATAACAAGGGTTTTTTTTTTTTTCTTTTTCTGTTCTCCAGCTAATGTCTGTGAGGGGTTTTCTGTAAGGAAACATCAAAATAATGGCACCAAGGAAGAAAAGAGCCAAGGTGACTGTGGGTGAGCATGTTGATGGACAACCAGCCTCTGTGGATAAGGGAGATGAAATGGAAAGTTCAGATTCTAATGCACCCATCAATCCACTGAGATCCTATGCGGTTGGGTTATCAGGCCCGGCCACTGTGCAGGACAAAGAGGAGAACATGTTGATGGACCGAAGGCAAACATATGTTATACATGCAGGAGCAGGACCAGCATTTAACAGGAGGGGGACATATGTAATTCCCAATACCCTGGAGAAGTATCCCGATGAAGATGATCTGACGAGTCTAAAGTGTGGCGGTTTTGTCCTGAACACAACGGAGGATCTCTGCGAGGGGACTGGTAATGGAAGCCAATCTATAGAGTGTAGCTTACATAACGTTGATTCGTTCAGCTACCTTTTAATGTTTTGATGCCTTTAAGGATCAATTGACACTGTCACATGTTATCCTGTTTTGGTTTTGTGTTCCCACTTACTGCTCTGTTGGAGACCTGGGTCTCTTACAAAAAGAGAAGGGAGAGTAACCTGGATCTCTCACAAATAACCTGGAGGCAGCTGGAGCAGACAGCACCTCTCAACATACTCCAGGTTACATGTGATATACATCCAGTTTTGGTTTTTGTTTCAACCTTCCTGGGAGCTTTCTGAGATTTTCTGTGGGGAGGGGCGCACCATGATGTAATTTGACACTGAGGCTGAGCAGGGGTAGAGAGCAGGCAGGGGTAAAAGATTGCACACCCCTGCTTTAGATCACATTGATACTGTATAACAGTTTTCAGGAAACCAGCAACAAATGAGAATACAAAACAAGGACAGGATCACTCCCAAAGGTGACCTGGAGTCAGACAAAACCTGGTCTGGATGAAAGACATTGGGATTGCTAAAAGGGAAGTTTTTTTTTTTTTTTTTTTTTCCCTCCCTTCCCTGAAAATATAACTTTTCTCTAACTGTGCATGCAATGTATTGTATATAATGTATACCCTGTTCACTTATGTAACTGTTTTGTAACCATGTATTATTTGTCTTAACTCTATGTCCAGGACATACTTGAAAACGAGAGGTAACTCTCAATTTATTACTTCCTGGTTAAAATATTTTATTTATAAATGTATAGTCTTTGAAATGAGAACTTGGATGGGTAACTCTGGGTCATAAAGTGAAGTGTTAAAACGTTCATGTGGGTCATTGTGCCTACATGATGGCATGTCGGTGTCACAGGACACGTGTGTAAAGCAGCAGTCCACACTGACCACCATTTATTTTCTCTCCTTCTACAAAGCGGGTTTTACTTGTAAAATTGGATGCATCTTCCTGAAGATCTAAGCACACAGAATATTACGTGTCCTGGTGGTTAAAATGAACTGATCTCTAGGGCAGGGGTTCCAAACTCCAGTCCTCAAGACACTTCCTCCTCCCCCCCCCAACAGGTCAGGTGTTAAGGTTAACCCTCTGCTTCAGCACAGGTGGTGCAATCTTTGGCCTGGATACATCAAAACCTGGGTGGGGGGGGGACTCGTGTTGAAAACCTTTGCCCTTCAGCTCATTAGTCTAAAGGCTCCCATGGTAACCTCTAAAGCTACAAATTAAGAAAATTATTTTTATTAAGGGTGGAAAAAAAAGTGAGACCTTCTCAGTGGCTAAGATACTAACATTGCGTTCAACTCCTATATACTTCTGGGGAACGGCTGCTTTAAGGTGCCCTCAACTTACAATGCAGAGGCACTAGTGACTTGATTGGATCCCTTCTAACATGTAGAATTCATTGGTCAGCCATGGTAATATGTTGCAGACCTATTTAGTACCAAAGGGATTAATATCACAATTTATTGGTGCATTATTTAAATGTATAAGATCGGGCTTGCTGTACTTGTGTTTACATTCTACTGGGGAACATTTTCCTGCAGGCTGTTATCTTTTTCATGATGGATATTTTTTTTATTTTATTTTTATTTTAACATCGGGGTGTTCATTTTCTTTTCTCTTTCACAGAAACGAGACACTCTGAAAGGGAGATCACAGGAACGGAGACGCAGGTACCTCAAGAAAATGATTACCTGTCTGCTTGGTGCTTACAGGAGAAATACGGCACATCATGAAACAGTTCACAAACATTTAGGATGGTGATATACAGTTATATTGTTTCTAGCTGCTGCATTGCTTTGCATATGCTTAGTTACTTTGGTATTTGCAGGATAATTTTTTTTTATTCCTCCCTTTAGTCTAAACCTCCTTTGCTAATAAGGGCAACTTCAATTTAAACCCCACATTTTATGGAGTTGGGTCCTTGGAGGTTGACTTCAAAGGGCTCAAAGAAAAGTAGTTCAGTCTGAATATTTGGTTATTTATTTTTATTTATATCTTTTTTTTTTTTTTTCTCCAAGGATCAAGGTTGTGAGATGTGGGTGTTCAGGACCAAAAAAGGCATTTTAATTGAAAAATACTAACTTTTATCAGTGAGACTGAAGTCAGATGGTGAGACTTGTTCCAAAACAGACCCATGGAAAGTTAGTGAGTTGGCAGGTCTGTTACTTTCTCCTGTCTGCTCCCACAAAGCAATGAGGCACCCCCCATAGAAGAGACCTTTACCTCTCCACTGGTTACATGGCCAAGTTATTTCACTGTCTTGTACATGTAACACATCTTGCTAAGTGGTACCCACTCTTTGCCATCCCAAATCCCAATCCTGATTGATATGGTTAGTGTGTGAGTTGGCCCGGCGGTTTTTGTATAGCTGCAGGCCTCGTGTTCACAATTGCAGTCTGTCATGTCTGATGGTTAATGTGCAGAGACTGTGCTTCCTGCTCTCTTAATGCTCTTTAACTAAATCATTTACCTTTCTTCTTTCTCTAGCGTCTAGACACGCCGGTTTTCCCAGTGCGGTTTTCAGCCTCTTGTTTGGCAAAAATCCAAGCCAACGTTGTTGATCTGTCACAAGCTGATCTAATTAATTGCGTAGCCTTCTGGGCCTCTGTATCTTGTATTAAGTCTTTTCATTTAATTCCTAAACTCCCTTAATGGCGCTTGTAGATGCTGCGTGTTATTGGCAGTTTTAAAATGAGGATCCTGGGATAAATGAATGGCTGGCAAAAAGTGAGCAATTATAATATTCAGGCTTGCAGACCTGTACAATCTCCGCTATCAACATGGAGCGAAATGAAATTATTTCTGTATGTAAAACTGCCTTTGAGATCTATTTATGCTACAACTTATTCTATAGCAATTCATGCAGCTATCTTCTAAGAGCTTTACAAGTATAAATTCTTGTTCTGCAGAGCTTGCAATCCAAACTGTTTAGGAAGAGGTTTTCTCAAGTTTGGAATACAAAACATGTTATTTTTGAAAAAAGGACAAACAAAATAATACAAGTCGAGGGGAAAGAAGGAAAAATAGTGCAATATCTCGTATGCGAGTTGAAGATGAGACTATTTCTAAGGCAGTGTTTTTCAACCAGGGTTCTTTGTAACCCTTGGATTCCTCAGGCATCCCTAAAGGGTTCCCTGTAATTTTCAGGTTGCTTGTAAATTGTACCCAATACAGAAGGAATTTACAATGCATCTGATCTCGCTCACTGTGAGATGGTTGGAGTTTCTCAGAATTTCACATAGGATTCCTTAACCAAATAAAGGTTGGAAACCACTGCTCCTAAGGGGCAATCCCTCCGATGACAAAGGGGAACTAATTTGTTACCTCTTTAAGGGGTCTCATTAGTGTCATCTGATAAAAAAAAAAATGAAACCAAATCTGACACTTGGCTGCTCCCTTTTTGTATGATCAGCAAGAGCTCGTACAGCCAAAGCACCCCACCCCACAACTTGATTGGCTCTCTGATAAGGACAGGGTGGGATAAGCGTAAAGGAAGCATGGGATTGACAAACCCTCATTCATAGACCCTCTAAGAAATTAAACTGTGACTGTGGGTTTGCAACTGAAGTCCAAGTGTTACCCAGGGCCAATGCGATCAGGGGTGCAACTGGGGCATTTGCACAGGACTGCAGTTTTGGGGGAGGCTATTCTGCTGGATGTTTTGGGGCCGGAAGGATGAGCGGGTGGGACATTGTTCGGGGTGTGGCGGCAGTCTGCCTTTGCACAGGGTGGCAAAATATGTAGCACCAGCCCTGTCGGTATCGGACATGGGATAGAACAAGATGGGTGTCAACAATTGGACTGCTTCTGAGAGAGGGTTTGCCACAAACCTTTTTATAATATGGGAATATATATATTATATTTAGGGGGAGAGGGGGTGCCTGTGCACCTGTCGGGACAGTTCCCAGCTCGCCACCTTTAAAAATATAGAACAATTATGCATTCTGACATGTTTCAGGGACAACAGGACCATTCAATGGAAAAGGGGACCAACCCTATGCTTGGAATGCGTAGCACAACCTTATTAGCCGGATGTTTTTGAGGTGGTCAGAAGTGGTTTTGTGGCTGTAATGTTTTGATTTAAAGAATCAGAATTTTTTTAACATTTTTTTTTTTTGTTCACAGCCTGGGCTTGATGTAGTTTCACAAGAAAATATAATAATACATTGGGTAATACCACATTAACCAAATGTACTGTAGGTGTGACACTTGTGGTGTGTTTTTCAGACAAATTGTGCTATTTGCCATTAGACCCGTATCCACAATTTCTAAATGTGACACAGATCATACTGTTACACAGAGCTTCTTAATGAAGGCAGTGTAGCAATTAGCGCAGTGTTGAGGGAGTTTAACAACATGTCAAACTTTTTTTTTCTTTTTCTTCTCAGGAACGTGCTGCTATTGCTGAGGAAACGGTCGTCCAAGATGCCAAACCTAAAAAGCGCGGCAGGAAGAAGAAAAATGCCAATATGTCTATGCCAACCATGCAGGAGGAGCCTGGAGCAGCGGGGGATGCAATAAATGCAAGTGGGACAAAGGTGTTTTGCAAATAAATTGGTGACACTGCAAAGATGTGACGTGAATGTGTTTAAAACTACTTGTAAAATGATATGCTCGGTGTCTAATGGTAGAACTAAACTAACTCCTGATTGTGAGTTGGAGCATTAACTCTTGACGGTGTTATCTATCGTGCAGTTAATTTATTTTCTGTACATCTTTTGAACCAGGGGGGTTCACTCAGCTGAACAATGCTACTTTCAGCTTTTGGGGGCCCCAGGTTCCCAAGATGATTACAGTTACGTTTGCCGGTTTTGCTCCTTTAATATCGATCCTGGCCGCCTTCACTGACCAGTAGGAAGCCACAATCTAGAGATGTGAAGGGTAATAAGTTTACCCACAACAGGCACCCTGGACCCCCACCGGTCATCTATCCTGTGGGGAAACAGGGGTCCCCGGAGCTGAATATAGCAATTTGTTTTACCTCTCCCATGTGGGATTGCAGCATTAAAAGGCAGATATAAAGACACATGCAGAATGTTTGAACTCTTTAACCCCTTTAGTAGCAAATTGCTTTGCATCCCTGGATGCCTTACCTTTTTATCTTTACATTGTATGTGTTTATCTGCAGATGTGTTATCACACACTACTCATGCAGTGCATCTACACAATCCCATTTTCACTGCAAGTTTGTTGCATATATATATTTTTTTAAATAATTTCAGTTTGTACTTGTAGCAAACAAATCTATAGTTGAGCATTTTTCCACCTCAAACAATATTACTGTACAGCTGAGTTTAAGGTTGAGTGTCATTATTTGCCTAGGCAAAGGATTATATTTTGGCTACAGTAAAAAAATTAAAAAAATTCTTTACTAGTGAAAATCTTCAGAAGGTGCTTCTTGGTAAACTGCACCAAAGCAACATTTCACCCTCTTCATGGATGAATGTTTAATTATTTTGTTTCACATTTTGGTTAAATGAAAATGAGGTTCTGAATGTAAATGAGATTACTGATGAACCGAAACCCAAGAAGAGTGGTCGGAAGAAGAAATCGGAGATGGGTGCTAGTGTCAATATCAAGCTCGGTAATTTGTCTGATGGGGAGGACGTGGGTATGGGTGGAAATGAAGACTTTGCTTCCACAATCCAAAAGACCCAACGTGGCACGAAAAAGGTAGAATTGGTTTATAGTGCCATAAAATACAGTATTTAGAATCTCTGATATGTGTGATGGAATCCACTCTTGGTGTATACTCACTACAGTACAATTGCGTCAATCATGTAGCTTGGTTTTGGATGTGAGAAATCTAAATGCACTACCTGGATGGGATTTTGGTCCACATTCCATTAGCTGTGTTATGCTAGAAGATGCATTCCAATGAGAAGACCACTAATGATGCATTCACTGAAATGGGTGGAAGGTAGGGTGACCAGATTTTCAAAATGAAAAACCGGGACACTTTAAAACATTATTTATAAAACAATGTACATCACGTCATGCCCCCCCCCCCTCCTCGTTGCCATGACAACAAGACACTAACGGCAGGCGGTGACATGTTGCTATGACAATGTGGCATCACGTGATGCCTCGTCACCATAATGCATCCCATTGTCATGTCAACTTGATGCCGCATGACGTCACGGAGCAGCTCGTTGTTATGGCAATGTGTATTACGTGACGTCGCGCAGCCATGTTGATGGAATTTGGAGGGGAAGATACAGCCAAAGGCAAGATAAATATAAATATATATATATAGATCTAAAAAAATGTTATCTCCACGTTAGCCTTCAATAGAAGGTGGTAACCCTGGCTGCAGTGTGTGTTTCTGTATACAGAGGTAGGCCCTGCAGTGGGTGTTTGTGTGTGTGTATAGAGGTGGGGGCTGCAGTGTGTGTTTGTGTGTATAGAGCAGTGATTCCCAACCTTTTTTTGTTTGGAGGAACTCTTTAAGTATTTCATTACATTTTTGGAGGAACTCTTTTTAAGTATTTCATTACATTTTGGGGAACCCCTATCTGGATAACATGTTCGACGGGTAAATCACAAAATAGACGTGTAAAGAAGTGGGGGTAATAAATAATAATTAACTCATACTTTTGAATAAACAATGTGTATATATTTTGTAATTTTGGTTTAAACAGCCCCCCCCTACATCTCACATCACCCCCCCCCCCCCACGGATCAATCGATCTCTCCCCTCCCCCCCTTCTTTCTCCCTCCTCTCTCTCACCCCCCTGTGTGGGGGAGAGAGCCGGGTTGCCGAGGAGCCAGAGGGAGGGACAGAGTGCCGGGGAAAGGCGAAGCCCCGCCCCCCGGATACTCATCCAATCCCCTGCGGCCCGGCCTTCTAAAGCCCCGCCCCCGGCATTCTCCATCCAATACCCTGCAGCCCGGCACGTTTCTGCAGAAGCCCAACCCCTGGCAGTAAGAAAAAAATACTTGCCGGGCTGCTCTGCATCCTTTTCCTCCCCGCCGCCGCGCACCGCCCTCACCCCATCCCCGCGCACTGCCGCCGTCACAAAAAAACGGGACAGTCAGGCAACCGGTACTGCACACGAAAAACCGGGACTGTCCCGGGAAAACCGGGACGAATGGTCACCCTAGTGGAAGGTATGTTATGGCATAGCGCTGCTTGGTAAATGTGGGCCTTAATGGTTGCTAAGGTTTATTAACATTAGGACTAAGTGAGTTCAGGGGCTGTTTTCCACAACTGCTTATAGTTGCTGTGAAACCACCACATTCAGCAAAGCATGTACAGCACTTCTCTTCTACAAACCATTGTGCCTTGCGGTACTTCCCCCCCCCCCCTCCCCTTTGACTCCTTTCTGTTCACCACATCCAAAGCCCAAATGTCATCATTTTTATGATGCACGACCCTCACTTAGTAAGGGCTTTCTTATTAATCAAAAACACAAAAGACACAGCGCACAACGCTCATAGTGCATTAAAAGTATATTAAGACAACAAATTAATGAGGAAAATATTGTGCGTACATCAAATAAATTTCAAATAAGCATTTCATGGGGTAAGTTACCCATACACCAACACTGTGGACCGGATCAGATGTCATCTACTGGAACTGGAGCTGGTACATGATTCACAGGTTCCGGATGGGTAGGTATGGAGTCCTTAAACAGTCCCCGCTCAAAAGTAAGCAATGTCCAGCACACTTTGCGGCTCACGGGGGAACGGCCGTGTCCCGTGGATCTCCGCGGCGGCTGGTTTTCTCCTTCTGTCCTCCGCTACAGCACTTCCGGGTAGTGACGTCACAAGGGGGGTTGCGCCAAAGCTAGCGTCGCAATCCTCCTCCGGTGGCCGGATCAGTATAAGTAACGGGGCAGAAAGCCAATAGCACACTTCCAATGCGTTTCGAAACCGTAAAGGTTTCTTCATCAGGGTTTATTCCCTGATTAAGAAACCTTTAGATGACATCTGTACGAGTAGATGACATCTGATCCGGTCCACAGTGTTGGTGTATGGGTAACTTACCCCATGAAATGCTTATTTGAAATTTATTTGATGTACACACAATATTTACCTCATTAATTTGTTGTCTTAATATGCTTTTAATGCACTGTGAGCGTTGTACGCTGTGTCTTTTGTGTTTTTGTCTAACTCTCCAGGGGGTGCTTTGGGCCATCCCCGGTATCACAGCTGCAGACGCTCTATCTTGTTAATACCCAAAAGGTCACGTAATATTTAATTTACTTTTTTCACTGTAATATCACGTCACGTATGTGAATTGTTTAATAGTTGCGCACTGTTTCTTCACCTTTCTTATTAATGCCAGGGATGTCTACCATTGCAGAAGCCGCAAGTTGAGCAGGATCAAGATCCAAAGGATGCATTTGACTTCCCTGCTGAAGACCTGTGTAGCCCCCTGTAAACAGCACAGGCTATACCCATCTTCCTTCTACTGTGGTAAGTCCTGTTAAGATCAGGCACCAGTAATTATCATGGGGTTTCCCCCCTTCATACTGTAGCCCTATCCTGAGTGGTAGATGCAGGCTTGGACTCTGCTGCAGGCGTGAGCAAGAGGGGAGGTTCTGCTGACATCACGAGGGGCAGTTTTCAGCCTCTTGTTTGGCAAAAATCCAAGCCAGTGTTGTTGATCTGTCACAAGCTGATCTAATTAATTGCGTAGCCTTCTGGGCCTCTGTATCTTGTATTAAGTCTTTTCATTTAATTCCTAAACTCCCTTAATGGTGCTTGTAGATGCTGCGTGTTATTGGCAGTTTTAAAATGAGGATCCTGGGATAAATGAATGGCTGGCAAAAAGTGAGCAATTATAATATTCAGGCTTGCAGACCTGTACAATCTCTGCTATCAATATGGAGCGAAATGAAATAATTTCTGTATGTAAAACTGCCTTTGAGATCTATTTATGCTACAACTTATTCTATAGCAATTCATGCAGCTATCTTCTAAGAGCTTTACAAGTATAAATTCTTGTTCTGCAGAGCTTGCAATCCAAACTGTGTCGGAAGAGGTTTTCTCAAGTTTGGAATACAAAACATGTTATTTTTGAAAAAAGGACAAACAAAATAATACAAGTCGAGGGGAAAGAAGGAAAAATAGTGCAATTTCTCGTATGCGAGTTGAAGATGAGACTATTTCTAAGGCAGTGTTTTTCAACCAGGGTTCTTGGTAACCCTTGGATTCCTCGGGCATCCCTAAAGTGTTCCCTGTAATTTTCAGGTTGCTTGTAAATTGTACCCAATACAGAAGGAATTTACAATGCATCTGATCTCGCTCACTGAGAGAGGGTTGGAGTTTCTCAGAATTTCACATAGGATTCCTTAACCAAATAAAGGTTGGAAACCACTGCTCCTAAGGGGCAATCCCTCCGATGACAAAGGGGAACTAATTCGTTACCTCTTTAAGGGGTCTCATTAGTGTCATCTGATAAAAAAAAAATGAAACCAAATCTGACACTTGGCTGCTCCCTTTTTGTATGATCAGCAAGAGCTCGTACAGCCAAAGCACCCCACCCCACCCCACAACTTGATTGGTTCTCTGATAAGGACAGGGTGGGATAAGCGTAAAGGAAGCATGTGATTGACAAACCCTCATTCATAGACCCTCTAAGAAATTAAACTGTGACTGTGGGTTTGCAACTGAAGTCCAAGTGTTACCCAGGGCCAGTGCGATCAGGGGTGCAACTGGGGCATTTGCACAGGACTGCAGTTTTGGGGGAGGCTATTCTGCTGGATGTTTTGGGGCCGGAAGGATGAGCGGGTGGGACATTGTTTGGGGTGTGGCGGCAGTCTGCCTTTGCACAGGGTGGCAAAATATGTAGCACCAGCCCTGTCGGTATCGGACATGGGATAGAACAAGATGGGTGTCAACAAATGGACTGCTTCTGAGAGAGGGTTTGCCACAAACCTTTTTATAATATGGGAATATATATATATTATTTAGGGGGGAGAGGGGGTGCCTGTGCACCTGTCGGGACAGTTCCCAGCTCGCCACCTTTTAAAAATATAGAACAACTATGCATTCTGACATGTTTCAGGGACAACAGGACCATTCAATGGAAAAAGGGACCAACCCTATGCTTGGAATGCGTAGCACAACCTTATTAGCCGGATGTTTTTGAGGTGGTCAGAAGTGGTTTTGTGGCTGTAATGTTTTGATTTAAAGAATCAGAATTTTTTTTTAACTTTTTTTTTTTTGTTCACAGCCTGGGCTTGATGTAGTTTCCCAAGAAAATATAATAATACATTGGGTAATTACACATTAACCAAATGTACTGTAGGTGTGACACTCGTGGTGTGTTTTTCAGACAAATTGTGCTATTTGCCATTAGACCCGTATCCACAATTTCTAAATGTGACACAGATCATACTGTTACACAGAGCTTCTTAATGAAGGCAGTGTAGCAATTAGCGCAGTGTTGAGGGAGTTTAACAACATGTCAAACTTTTTTTTTCTTTTTCTTCTTCTCAGGAACGTGCTGCTATTGCTGAGGAAACGGTCGTCCAAGATGCCAAACCTAAAAAGCGCGGCAGGAAGAAGAAAAATGCCAATATGTCTATGCCAACCATGCAGGAGGAGCCTGGAGCAGCGGGGGATGCAATAAATGCAAGTGGGACAAAGGTGTTTTGCAAATAAATTGGTGACACTGCAAAGATGTGACGTGAATGTGTTTAAAACTACTTGTAAAATGATATGCTCGGTGTCTAATGGTAGAACTAAACTAACTCCTGATTGTGAGTTGGAGCATTAACTCTTGACGATGTTATCTATCGTGCAGTTAATTTATTTTCTGTACATCTTTTGAACCAGGGGGGTTCACTCAGCTGAACAATGCTACTTTCAGCTTTTGGGGGCCCCAGGTTCCCAAGATGATTACTGGTTACGTTTGCCGGTTTTGCTCCTTTAATATCGATCCTGGCCGCCTTCACTGACCAGTAGGAAGCCACAATCTAGAGACGTGAAGGGTAATAAGATTACCCACAACAGGCACCCTGGACCCCCACCGGTCATCTATCCTGTGGGTAAACAGGGGTCCCCGGAGCTGAATATAGCAATTTGTTTTACCTCTCCCATGTGGGATTGCAGCATTAAAAGGCAGATATAAAGACACATGCAGAATGTTTGAACTCTTTAACCCAGGCCTGCACAACATACGGCCCGCGATGAGATTTTAAAAAAATAAAAAAACTTTAAAAAAAAAAAATGGCGGCGATTCCCCGCGGTTAGGGGGTGATGTGAGGTGCATTGAGGTGAGGTGCAGGAAGGGTGATGTGAGGTGCAGGAAGGGTGATGTGAGGTGCAGGAAGGGTGATGTGAGGTGCAGGAAGGGTGATGTGAGGTGCAGGAAGGGTGATGTGAGGTGCAGGAAGGGTGATGTGAGGTGCAGGAAGGGTGATGTGAGGTGCAGGAAGGGTGATGCGCAGGAAGGGTGATGTGAGGTGCAGAGGGGGTGGTGTGAGGTGCAGGGGAGGTGAGGTGCAGGAAGGGTGATGTGAGGTGCAGGGGGGGTGGTGTGAGGTGCAGGGGGGGTGGTGTGAGGTGCAGGGGGGGTGGTGTGAGGTGCAGGGGGGGTGGTGTGAGGTGCAGGGGGGGTGGTGTGAGGTGCAGGGGGGGGTGGTGTGAGGTGCAGGGGGGGTGGTGTGAGGTGCAGGGGGGGGTGGTGTGAGGTGCAGGGGGGGGTGGTGTGAGGTGCAGGGGGGGTGATGTGAGGTGCAGGGGGGGAGGGTGATGTGAGGTGCAGGGGGGGTGGGATGTGTGTGGGGTATTGTGTGTTTGTGGAGAGGGAGTATTATGTGTGTGGGTGAGGGGGAGAGATGGGGGTATGAGAGATAGATGGGGAGTATCGCAAAGGTTGATAGTGAGGGGTTCTGGGGGAGATATGATGATGATGATTTTACCCGTGCGGCCCAAAATTTTTTTCCTTGGAGCATTTCGGCCCTTCTCGCTTTACGAGTTGTGCAGGCCTGATGTAACCCCTTTAGTAGCAAATTGCTTTGCATCTCTGGATGCCTTACCTTTTTATCTTTACATTGTATGTGTTTATCTGCAGATGTGTTATCACACACTACTCATGCAGTGCATCTACACAATCCCATTTTCACTGCAAGTTTGTTGCATATATATTTTTTTAAATAATTTCAGTTTGTACTTGTAGCAAACAAATCTATAGTTGAGCACTTTTCCACCTCAAACAATATTACTGTACAGCTGAGTTTAAGGTTGAGTGTCATTATTTGCCTAGGCAAAGGATTATATTTTGGCTACAGTAAAAAAATAAAAATTGTTCTTTACTAGTGAAAATCTCCAGAAGGTGCTTCTTGGTAAACTGCACCAAAGCAACATTTCACCCTCTTCATGGATGAATGTTTAATTATTTTGTTTCACATTTTGGTTAAATGAAAATGAGGTTCTGAATGTAAATGAGATTACTGATGAACCGAAACCCAAGAAGCGTGGTCTCGGAAGATGAAATCGGAGATGGGTGCTAGTGTCAATATCAAGCTCGGTAATTTGTCTGATGGGGAGGACGTGGGTATGGGTGGAAATGAAGACTTGGCTTCCACAATCCAAAAGACCCAACGTGGCACGAAAAAGGTAGAATTGGTTTATAGTGCCATAATATACAGTATTTAGAATCTCTGAGCTGTGTGATGGAATCCACTCTTGGTGTACTGTATACTCGCTACAGTACAATTGCGTCAATCATGTAGCTTGGTTTTGGATATCAGAAATCTAAATGCACTACCTGGATGGGATTTAGGTCCACATTCCATTAGCTGTGCCATGCTAGAAGATGCATTCCAATGAAGACCACTAATGATGCATTCACTGAAATGGGTGGAAGGTATGTTATGGCATAGCGCTGCTTTGTAAATGTGGGCCTTAATGGTTGCTAAGGTTTATTAACATTAGGACTAAGTGAGTTCCGGGGCTGTTTTCCACAACTGCTTATAGTTGCTGTGAAACCACCACATTCAGCAAAGCATGTACAGCACTTCTCTTCTACAAACCATTGTGCCTTGCGGTACTTTCCCCCTCCCCCCTTTTGACTCCTTTCTGTTCACCACATCCAAAGCCCAAATGTCATCATTTTTATGATGCACGACCCTCACTTAGTAATGGCTTTCTTATTAATGCCTGGGATGTTTACCATTGCAGAAGCCGCAAGCTGAGCAGTATCAAGATCCAAAGGATTCATTTGACTTCCCTGCTGAAGACCTGCAAAAGAAACCGGCCAAAAGGGGCAGGAAGAAGAGATGAAATAAAGATGCAGCCTGTAAAGTGGGGCTCCTCCTGCTGAATCACGGGGGATCCTAAAGGACATTTGCTAATAAGGAAATTGCACTGCACCCTCATGGGAGACAACGGAGGTTCTTTAAAAGACTATTGTACTAGGGACCTAAATTGCAGAATGGGTCTCGTCTCAGTGTGGACCAGCTCCACTTTGCTGATTGCAACAAAAGCATTGTGTGCAGATCCAAAGTGTTGCTGCCCTCTCTGTTGGCAAAAGGGTTTAACCCTATTAAGATCCTGCATGGTTTCTAAAGCATTGTTTCATATTGTCGCGTTTCTTCAAATTGTTCAGAGAAATCCTCTTAACTGTGTATTTTAATGTGGGCAGAAAATCTAACTTAATAAAAATTTTCATTGGTTTACCTAGATCTGCCTGTAATTTGTATACTTGAGGTTGGTTGGTGTCTGTTATTGACCCAGTTGTGGAATAACTGCTAAAGAGCTCGAAGAAGATACTTCCCCTTTTGGTACTTTTACTTAACTACAACCCCAGTGTAAGTTGCATATGGTTACTTGGGGGGTAATACTGAAACTTTGGTGGAGGCAGAATATGGCTATTGGTGTCAATATGGGAAAGGAACAAAACCCCTGTTGAAGACTCTGTCCCTCCCTGAGACCACTACTTTGGCAGTGACCTCTCTTAATGGGTTAAATCTGTGTGACTGTCTTGATTACCAAAATTCTATTTTTAAAGTTAAGGAAATATGAGCTGCGACTTGGGTGTTTCATTTCATCTGGGTGCTCAGTTTTTGCTGCTGTACACGTTTTAACAGCCAGTGCCTCTTCCTACCCGATTTCTCCCCCCCCCCTTCCGCATCAGAGAGCCAATAAAGATGGGTTGTTTAAGGCTTGCTGAAAAAACACTAAAATGAGGACCTCCCTCCCAAACCATCTGCAATTACCAGAGATCAGATCAGCTAGTTCTTAGCTGGGCCCCCTTCTCTCATTTTAGAGAGGATACTAATGTTAATCAGAAGCAATGGATGCGGTTGAGATCTTGCCAAACTTTTCGCTAAAGTACCCGTTTGTATAACCTAATCGTTTAGTACTGTATAACACATCACTTCGCAAAATTAGAACGAGAATTCAGGGATTCTATTACAATGAGGTATATAAAGCAAAAAAATTTGCTGGCCTGCTAAGCTTACAATCTACATAGACACTGACAGGAGCTACGAATCAAATCTTCCCATTTTCTGATCTGTCACTAAACCTCAGACCCTTTTTTTAGATCCTCTTTATTTCTGATTTAGGATGTACCTGTCTACCACAAGCAGGTATTGGGTTTAAGTGGTAAACAAATAAGTGATTGGTGCGCAGCTAATAATTAGTGAGACATAATAAACAATGTGCAGTGCACAGTGAATAATAATCAAAAAAACACAACCTTAAATGTGGGAAGATCACATATAATGCGTCTGCAGCCTTTCTTGGGGGTGTCCCAACACCCCTACAGCTAGAGAAAAAACAAAAAGACAAGGCGCACAACGCACATAGTGAAGTACAATTAAAAATAAAGTTTACTCATAAAAAATGTGTAAGTTCTGCGTACATCAATATAGTAACATATAAGCAGTTGGTAATTGGGTATACCACACCAGTAAACAGCTACGGAAGGCACTCTTCACTCGATTGTGGGGTGCAGGAGAACAGTCGTCATCTGATGTTCAGCTGGTGGTTATAGAAGCCGTCTCCCTTTCACTCCAGACGGGGCAGGTCTCAATCTTTACTGCCAAAAGGTCCTTGGTCATCGATCCACATCAGCGTGTAGCAGCCTCCACTCGTATCCGCATCCAAGCTCGTTAGTCACGTGTCGTTACTCCTCTACGGAGCGCTCGATAGTGACGTCACAGTCCGGTCGCACTCTCCTACGAACCGGCTGCAGGGTCCCGATGCGTGCGGTGAGTTGAAGGATACACGCGACTTCTTGGAAAGATGTGTTATGCACAAAGTCTCAGTAGTAATTGAGTGACTGTCCCAGTCTTCCGGAATCCACAGGAGATGAGTAAAGATCCCAAGGAGGTCCAGGCAGGAGCAGCATACAATGGTAGGACTTGCAGGAACTTGTATGCTGCTCCTGCCTGGACCTCCTTGGGATCTTTACTCATCTCCTGTGGATTCCGGAAGACTGGGACAGTCACTCAATTACTACTGAGACTTTGTGCATAACACATCTTTCCAAGAAGTCGCGTGTATCCTTCAACTCACCGCACGCATCGGGACCCTGCAGCCGGTTCGTAGGAGAGTGCGACCGGACTGTGACGTCACTATCGAGCGCTCTGTAGAGGAGTAACGACACGTGACTAACGAGCTTGGATGCGGATACGAGTGGAGGCTGCTACACGCTGATGTGGATCGATGACCAAGGACCTTTTGGCAGTAAAGATTGAGACCTGCCCCGTCTGGAGTGAAAGGGAGACGGCTTCTATAACCACCAGCTGAACATCAGATGACGACTGTTCTCCTGCACCCCACAATCGAGTGAAGAGTGCCTTCCGTAGCTGTTTACTGGTGTGGTATACCCAATTACCAACTGCTTATATGTTACTATATTGATGTACGCAGAACTTACACATTTTTTATGAGTAAACTTTATTTTTAATTGTACTTCACTATGTGCGTTGTGCGCCTTGTCTTTTTGTTTTTTCTCTAGCTGATTGGGTTTAAGCAGTGTTAACCTTAATCTGTGCTGGGATGCTGATTTTTGCTTCTACCACACTTTCAGTGAAGTACTACCTTCCATTTCACCTGAGCCTCCCACCCGTAAGGCTGTCGTCGCACGGCCGCGGCCACCAGCTTCTTTCCTCCAGTCTGGAGGTCCCCGCTGGCTCCTTCAGATGCGGCTGACTGCGTGCTGTGACGCGTCAGCCAGCCAATGCTGCAAGATCAGAAGCGCTGACGCGTCACGTGGTGCAGCAGTCAGCCAATGAGGGGAGGGAAGGGAGGCGGCTACGGGGAGGGAGGCGGCTTCCCGGTCTGTGCAGCCGTGCATAGTGCCCCCCCTCTGGTGTCCGTTTCGCAGGCTGCCCCTGCTCCAGGAGGGGGGGAGTGGAGGGGGGCTCCGGGAGTGAGAGAGGGACTGACAGGTGGGGGTGGGGGGGGGGGGACTGCACGAGAGCCCTCCACTCACACCCCCAGCTCCCGCCAGACCGCAGGGAGCGGTCAAGTGCCTCTCCACGCTCCGCCTGTCTGCAGTGCAGGCGTGTGGTCTGAGGCAGCAGGGCCTTAGCATTACAGCTTCAGAGCAGGCGTATGTTGGGAGACACAGCAGAAGATGTAAGTGTGCTGTAGGAAATATTAAAAATATGGTGGATATGGCATTACTGGTACAGTAACAGTGAGGATCATGTTTTCACCATGCCTATGATTTGGGGATTCTCTGGATTTGTATGAATAGTTGGTTAAGGTATATTATAGTGCACTGTTTCCCATCTACTTTAGATTTATTTGTATTCTAATAAATTGCAAACAGATATTCCCCACATGTAAGGATATTCTTAATATTTGTTTTAGTAATGCTTGACATGAACAGAATAGGAAATTGATTTAAACTACATAGTGTTTAAACGCGCGCACACAGGAGCGGTTTCCAGTGACCGATAGATGTCTCTACCACACCACACCTAACTACTGCAAGCCCTAAGAAATCAATACTTTCCCTGCTCACCCCAGTAGTTTGATGAGCAGATCATTTGTTTTCAGAACAGAGGAATCCCGAAAACAAATGGACAGGACACTTGTCAAACGAAGCACCATCTGTTTAAAGTTCACTGGTGTCAAAACACATTTAATAAGGGGAGTGAAAAAGGTGAAGTAAAAAAAATAAAAATAAACCCGTGCGTACAGGAAGAACATGAAGAACTCCATAGGTGTCAGGCTCAGGCGGCAAGTACAAAACTGAATTTAATGGAATTAAATTGCAGTAAGTGGGACGCTTACGCCACAGGAGTGAGGCTGCCTTATGCATGAGTGAGGCTAACAACAATGAGTGATGCAGCTGCTCATGAGTGATATTCTGGATCCAGGGTCATGTCTAGGGTATGAATGAACCCAGCTAGCTTCAACTCAGCCCCTTTCCAAAGCACAACAAGTCCTGTATATTTTCTTCACGTTATTTAGGAAAGCAGCAATAAAAACAGGCACTTGTGGATAAGATGTTTGTGTTGGAAAGGTGTATCTCTGTGGATGTTTGTAGTTAAGGGCAGGTGAAAAGAATTGGCCTTGCCATAGGGGTGTAACATAAATGTACTCACTTTGCCAATGTCAGGAAGTAAAGACAGTGGGTACTGCTTGTGACACAGGGATAGGGGTCAGGCCAAACTAACTGTCAGCAGGGACAGGGGGGAATGGGAAAGCCCATTAACTTGGAGGACTGGAGATGTTGCCAGGGCAACCAGGGGTGTGACAGACTGGAAGGGAAAAAAAGCAACATAATGTATCCATTCCATCCGCACTGGCAGTGAAACTGCAAGGAAAGTAACATCCAAATACAGCTAGCAGGCAGAACTGCCAAGGAAAGGGAGGAGGGGGGGGGGTGAAACAGAGAAGGCAGAAATGGATATTTCTGTTCCATGACAAGTGAGGTCACTGTATAATAGAGGGTGAGCATGAGTGAGGTTCACTTTATATGAGTACGGTTGTCTTCCAGGTGAGTGGGGCTAATGCCAAATGAGTGAGGCTGCCTAACACCTGTCTGAGGCTCACTTTGTTTAGATAAGTGAAGTTCCGTTCAATATGATTAAGGCTCACTTTGTGAGTAATGCAGCATTTAACACGAGGGACGCTCACTTTATATGAGTAAGGCTGCATTACACAGGAGCGAGGCGCACTTCGAGTAAGGCTGAATTGAACATAAGGGAGGCTTACTTTACGAGTACGGTTGCATTAGGCTGAGATTATACAGCATGCGCTTGCGTGCCAACCTCAAATTGGCTAATGCCTATGAGGCCTCTCCGTGTGCACACGCACACGACCGCAATTTGAAGAGACAAAAAAAATGTATTTTCATACGATGCCGCGTGACGTCAGCGGTGCGTGAGCTGGTTCAGCCAATGAGGGCAAACCAGCTTCGTGACGCCCCAGCCACTCCCCCGCATCGCCGCTAGCACTATGAGCAGGGATCACTTCTGTTCCAACCGCGTGGCAAGGTGAGAGCTCGCACTCTCGCAAGCAAGCGGAGTGTTTGAACTCTGCCTTACACAGGATTGAGGCTCACTTTGAGTAAGGCTGCATTACCCAGGAGTGAGGCTCACTTTATACGAGTAAGGCTGCTTAAACATAAGTGAGGCTTGCTTTATATGAATAAGGCCTCGGGCATGGTCAGCGCTTATGCGTTGACCCGTGCTGAGGCGCGCTGCTGCTCGGCACTGAGCCCCTGCAGCCGCAATGAGAGCGGCTTTAGCAGGGGCTCGCGCACGCGTCCGCACGCTTGGGGAAGCGTGTGTCTCACGGAAGCTTCAAATTTGGCGCTCGCCGGAGCGCAGGGCCGGTCACGTGAGCGGTTCACCCAATGAGGGCGACCCAGCTCTGTGACGTCACTGGCCCGCCCCCAGACCCGCCCCCGACACGCCCACGGACGGCGCGATGTGTAAGGCCAGGGAAAGCACCGCTTTTCCTGAGCTTCAGCGCGCCTCCGCCCGGATACAATCACTATGTCCCAGGCCTAAGGCTGCGTTACACAGTAATACTCACTTTATATGAGTGAGCCCTTCCAAATGATGGAGTATCTTTCCCAATGAGTGACTTTTGCTCTGGATGAGTGTAATGTGACAAGCCTCACTCCCTTCCCCCCTCCTCCCCACTATTACCAGCCTCTGCTCTGAACTGGCAGTGAAGGGAAAATCTCTTCATCAATCTTTTAGAGTTCTCTCCATTTCCCTCGAAACCCTTCCGGCATTTCTCTGATTCATTTCACAAACGGTATTTCTTCTTCATATAGACTCAATTTCTACTGCAGAAAGGAAGGGAGGAAAGTGTGGAAAGGCAATTATTAAAAGGAGCATAATCTATTCTTCACCGAAATTATTTATCTTTTAACCTCTTCCACAGATTGCAATGCGTTACTGTCACCTGCGGTACTGAAGACATTACATGCCCGAAATATAATGGATATGACAGTATGTAGCACAGGCTCCTGGTGGCACCGGATTAATGATTTGAAACCTTTGGGATATTTTACTCTTTGATAAATCTGGTGCATTTGTTTCTCAGCCGGGAGATTTGATGAATCTAAGGTTCTTACTCCAATTCTGTATGTACTATACAGTACAGTAAGCCTGATGAAGGCCCTTTAGAGGCCAAAACGTTGGTCTTGTTATGTAATCTAATACATTCTTTGTGGATTATGAATTAAATTTGCCTTGCGCTCTCTCAGCAATTGATCCAGCAAATAGAGAGTTAACAGGGGAGTCGCAGAAAGAAAGCTTGTAAGGGAGAGGCACCGTAGATGTACTATGTTGTGATGTTCAGGTTTTTATTCACCCCTTGAGTGCCAGAGGTCCTATATATTGCTGGAAAGGAATAAGGGTATTGTGGTTTAAAGCTCATTATGGGTGTGCGTATACATTATTATTTGCACTGCCAGACCCTTCCCTTCACTCTCCATGCCATTAGACCAATCAAACCTCAGTGAACCCCTTTCATTGGCTAGGAAACCTTCATTTATTTATTTAGTCTCACGCTTTCTTTAACTCCTTTTGCTGCCTGGGTGCCTGCAATGCTCTGCTTGTCCCGCTATCAACACGCTGGTTACTCATTCCTCTCTTGTATTTGTAATGGTGCTTCCCTCACCCTCTGGGAGATACTGCCATTATGGTGTATGATACCTGCTGGTAACAGGAGGGCTGAGCTGTTCGCCGATGGTAGTGGGGACACAGGATCAGGTTTCTGGGGTACATTACCCCCGTGGTTCTCTAGCAGTGCAGCACCTCCATCTGCTGTAGGCTCCAGGTTGGTGGAGATGATCTCCTACAGTAGAACTATCACCTCTCCCCCCAGTAAGATCACACACTAGGCGGGAGTATAACAGGAACGGTTTATTCTCTCGCTCTGTGCAGCACAGTACACAGCAGGGTTCTGCCCAATGCAGCAACTGTCAGCTACTCACTGAAGGATGGTCATTGGACCTTCACTACAGGCCAAGGGCACCCGCAGCAGTCCCAGTTCTTCTCTGCCCCTCTAGCAGGGACAGAGGTATAGTACACACTCACTCTCCCCCGAGGGGAAGAGGACCAGAGAAGGCCCAATAATCAGGCTCTTGGCTGTGTGACCTACCCCTCTCAAGTAGGTAGAGGCACTGCTAAATTTAGGGCGGCACTGCCCTTAAGTACAGCTAGGAGGAGGGCACCAGGTCTGTTTCATGATTGGACATGCTCAGGCCGGATGTCACCACCTCCCACTGTCACTGAAGTGCAGTTCCACTGAGTGACTATTGGCAGCCTGATTCTAGCAGGACTTACTGCCAGGAGTAGGGCAGGTTAGTAGCCAAAGGTGGCATGGCTAAATCCTCCCTATGGTGGAATCCCAACGACCCCGCTTGGGCCTTAAATTTCGGGTACTTAAAGGTACCCTGGTAACATAACAGCATAATGTTCACATAATGATTATCTCATTCAATATACATGATACATTATCTGTGAATACAGTAATTACAGGCAGTCCTCGTTTTACAACGCTTCGCTTTACAACGAAGGGCTTATCCATCGCGGTGCAATGCATACCTATATTCATTTTTACAACGCCAAAACGGCTTATCCAACACTCTTACGACGCTTTGCAACGTTGTGTATGTGTATATATATATAAACATTCACATAAACAACATTGCAAAGTGTCGTAAGAGCGTATATATATAATATTATACTATATAATATTATATTATACTATATAATATATTATTTATTATGTTATATTATATATATAATACAGTATATACACTATATAATTTATGTGTGTGCTGCATATCTTATTGCCTGCATAAAATATTTGGTGTATTTTAGTGTTAAAAATGCCTTCAGGAACGGAACCTTTCATTTAAACAGTGTTCCTATGGGAAAATGTGTTTCGCTTTACAATGTTTCGCTATCCAACGCCATTTTGAGTAACGCATTGTGTCGGATAACCGAGGACTGCCTGTATAGCTTTTATTCGAAAGAAAACAAGCTGTCTATACAGAACCCCAGGTCCCTCCCAACATAAAGGACCTCAATAATAGTGATTAGGGTCTGGCTTCCTGACTAAGGCCCCGGTAGCGTCTGGTACTACAGTATTACAGAAAACACTTTCTTGGGTTGCCCTTCTGACACATACTCAACTCTGTCCATATAAATGGACCGGCCTACCTTCCATTTATTCATATAATAAGCAACTACTTTGTCGCTTATATCAGCGGAATTAGGAGAGGCACATCTAGGGAATACCTTGGCTTCTGGTGCTATCCCTAAAGAAGACTCCCAATCAGATTCAGAAGACTTACTGGAAAAATTATCCCAATCCCCTTCTCCTCCTGAACTAATCTAAAAAATTAAGATCTCCTCCCACAGGTTCATAAAAATAGAGATCCACTTTCAACCGGTTTTGCTCCCACTTCGCCATTCTCTTGAAATTCGCTGGTGGTTCCAACCCAGGTAGAACAGTCTCTATAGGAGCATGGAGAATAAGATCCTCAATATTATCCACCTCCCACTCAGGTACTCCATCCATACCAGCAATTTAAGACTCTATCGCCGGCGGAAAGGATTGATCCATGACATATGTTTGGTGCTCAGTCATAGTCTTGTGTACGAGCGGTAACACTGTAACGGGATTTGCAGCTTCCTGGCACCCAGGAGAAGGCCGTCTTAGAGTCTAAGTGGTCTCAAACTTGAGGTAATTGCGACGGTACTCACCTGAGCGGGAATCGGCCATTTTTCGTGCGCCCCAGTGGTCACCTTCGAGATGACGTCATCAGATTCCGACACTCTCGGGGTCCCGATCCAGGTTGCTGCCATCATTCTCTGCATCGAAGTTGGCACTGGAGGATACCTCCTCATCGAACATCTCCCCCGGGGCAGAGGTATGGTACACACTCACTCTCCCCGAGTGACCTGCCCCTCTCAAGTAGGTGGAGGCTCTGCTAAATTTAGGGGGGCACTGCCCTTAAGTACAGCAAGGAGGAGGGCACCAGATCTGTTCCATGATTGGACATGCTCAGGCCGGATGTCACCGCCTCCCACTGTCACTCAAGTGCAGCTCCAGTGAGTGGGGAAAACCCATATTGACTACTGGCAGCCTGATTCTAGCAAGACTCACTGCCAGGCGTTGGGCAGGTTAGTAGCCAAAGGTGGTATGGCTGCATACTTTTACAACCTCAATGGTTTTGGTATTGGGATCACTGTGCACCCATTAAAATAACGCACTGAGGGGACTATTGCTTGGATAAAACCTCTAACTCCTTGATTTCCGAGGGGGCTGCAACATAGTGGGGCTAAAAATGCAACAGCTAAGATAGAGATACAGGACACTATTTAACTAAACACTCTCTTGGAGTAGTTGACCTTCTGGTTACTACTGTAGTTAGTTGAGAGGTAAGCATTCCTGCACTTAGATAGTTGAAAGAGAAAAGACAACACATTTAAATACCTCAGCATATTTGAAGGTCAGAAGGATGGAATAGAGAAGCAATACCCTTTTCTTTCATAAATCCATATAATTTACATATCAAAAAAACACACTTTATTTGTACATGACTTTTAAGTACCTTTTTTTTTTTTTGGAACTAAAATGGATTGTGATTTAAAGTCTGCAGTGCTCGGAATACAAAATGACTCTCTTGCACAAAACCAGAATGTACTTCATTATATCAGGGGATGAGGCAGGATGGAGATAATGATTGCAAGCAATCAATAATCTAATATATATATTTAATAATTGTTATGCTACCAGGGGATAGATGAGTGCACTAGATAAATGGGAACCAATAATTTTGTGAATGCCTGTTTCAAAAGAAAAGTAACTTAAACAATACATTTTTATATGCTGGGAAAGCAGTATAATAATGCAGAAATATATTTTATGGTCTGGAGCTCTCTATTCTATGGTATTCTTGGTTGCCTTATTTTTATTTATTTTTAACATTTCCTCCTTTCGCCCCCCTTAACATCCCTGCACGTTTTTAAGTGGGTACAAGTCTTCCCTGCAGCTTGGTATAAAGCAACATGGTAGAGGGAATCAGACGAAGCTTCTTATTCCAGTCTTATGATGTCACTGCCCTCACTTGGAAGGGAGAGTCAATAAAGGTTGAGGCAGCTGGGGATTCGAGATGGGAGAGAAGTCTCCCTGATACAATGGCCAATCTGTCAAACTACAATTTTTAGTGAGATTAAACATTTAAAAATCATGTTGAGGTTCATGCATGGATCTGAACAAGATGGCTGCTTGTTAGATCGGCTCCGCGGGTAGCAGACACCAACAAGTGACAATAGCACATTTAATTGAAACCAATTGGACAGTGGCCAGTGAGATCTATTAACTCCTACTGATCTCGCAAATATGCCGAAAGAAGGGAAGAAACAAACTGTGCACCCAGGAGACTTTCAGACAGAGGGAGAGCATGGCCCCCAGATCAGAAAATAGCGCCTTTCCACATGCGGTGCCGGAGTCCGAATCTGAGCCCAAGCCGGCAAGTAAACCTGCCACTAAGAAGAACAAGGACCTGTATGACAAGCTGGGTAGCATGTTTCACTCAGCCCTGCTGGAGGTCAATAGCAATATCACAGCACTGGGTGACAGGACTGCCACCATAGAGGAAAAGATGGCGGAAGCGATCACCTTCCAAACCAACATGGACAGGGAAATACTAACTCTATGCGAGCAAATAGCAGATATGTCTGACAAAAATGAGGACATGAATAACTGGTCCCAATCAGGGGGCTCCCGGAATCGTTTGTCCTGGCGAACCAAACAATACAACACATCCTCAAACATCTGAAGCCTGAGATGCAACTGGAGCTCATGGTCATGGACAGGACACACAGTGCTGTGTGGCAGACCCTAGGATTCAGAACAGCCTCGGGACATTATAGCATGATTCCACAATTTCATAACTACGTAGGTGGCCATGTCTGTGGAATGTGCGATCCCAGCTTTGGCCCTAGACGGAAGCCCCTTTCAGCTATATGCCAACCTCTCCCTGCAGACTCTCTCCAGTCACCGGGACCTAAGACCGGTGACAGAAGCACTAAGAAGATGCAACATCAAATACAAGTGGGGGCATCCTTCCGCTTGATGGTCACGAAACATGGAATAACCAAGACTGCATGAACTCTAGCTGAGGGAGATGACCTACTCAGCAGGTTAGGCGTGTCCAACAACCCCCTGGAGGTGCCATCAGGTCTGGAGGCTGATCAGAGGTTGGCGTCCCATGGCATGTCAAAGCTACAGGCCGATCTCCCTCATTAGCATGGATCTTAAGATATTTGCAAATATCCTAGTAAATAGGCTTAACAAGTATCTCCCCCAGTTGGTCCACCATGATCAGATGGGCTTCGTTCCAGGGAGACAGGCACTGGACAACACTAGGAAAGCAATTCATTTGACACACATAACAACGTCCAGAAGGTTTCAAGTCATACTTCTATCCCTGGACGCATAACCGGGTGGACTGGCAAAACATGTTCAGTACATTACAGGCCTTTGACTTCTTTGAGAAAGTCTTGGCTCTGTACAAAGGGCTACACTGTAGAATAGACTGCATGGGCATTCTCTCAGATCCAATTATCATACGCAATGGCACAAGCGAGAGATGTACCCTGTCCCGACTGTTCTTTGCTCTGGTAATGGAACCACTTGAATGTTTAATATGGAACCATCCCAACATCCATAGCATTCCTGTCTCCCCATCAAATCACACTATTTCACTGGTTGCATATGATATCCTTTGTCCAACTTGTTCGACACAATCTAAAATGTTGGTGTGGTGTCATGTTTTAAGAATAAACGTATCAAAGTTAAAAGCCCTTAGTATCAGTCTCTAGGTGCCACCAAAAAGCATATTCATACATTTCAATCGCCAATGGGAAAAACACTCAATTCCTACCTGGGCATCATTTTAACTAATTCTTTCACATCACTGAATCAGGCTAATTATCCGCAATTATAGCACTGACAAAAGACCTAGAGTCCTGGGACAAGTACAGTAGGGCCCCGCTTCTGTGCGTTTTTCTTCTCGGCGATCCGTCAATATGACGGTACCGAGACGGGGGCCGTAATGTCTGCACATGTGCATAAGGGAGACGTCCGAGGCCGCACATGTGCAGAAGGGGGAGCGGCCGAGGTCGCACATGCGCAGAATGGGGGAGCGGCCGAGTTCACGCATGTGCAGAAGGGAGACGGCTGATTCTGCACATGCGCAGAAGGTGTAGGAAATACAGAAAATTGCCGGTGGACATAGCAAATGCTATGTTCCGATTTTCAGTGATTGTCGCTTTCCGGCGGCTGCCTAGAACGGAACCCGCCGTATGAGTGGGGCCCTACTGTATTGCATCTCGTGGATGGGCAGTGTGTTCGGTCAACATGAACCTCCTGCCCAGAATCATGTATCTTTTCCGAGACATTATATACAGATATTAGAGCACTACAGATTGCCATATCCAAATGTGTGGAATCATAAAAAAGACTGAGGACGTGACTACCACAACTCACACTGTCTCACTGCAATAAGAGAATCTGGGTATACATCGAGGGCAACATGGTATTCCCCCAGAATATTCGTTCGATAATGTGGCTGCCCAAAGGCTACAGAGATCCCTCAATCCGGTCGATCCTGACCATAAACCACTCCCTGCACATATAGGACAAATTTAAAAGGAAACATAACCAAACCTTCCAAAACTCACTAATGGTCCCACTATTGCGGAATCCAGACTTCCCCCCCAGGAGTACAGTATATCATAGGACTTTCGGAACATGTCAGGCAGCTGGCATGACCAAGCTAAAGGACATGGTATCTTGGAACAAATTAATCCCATTTCAAACTTTCAAAGAGAGGAGAGAATTGCCGTAGCAGGAGAGGTTCCAATTAACGCCAGTCATTTTTATTTACCCCACAATCCCCCCCTACTAGAGCACAATACCCCACAACCCCACCTACAGCACAATACACACACACTTTACCTTGTGGTGGATGTCTCCTGTGCCACACCGGTTCTGTATGCGGATACGGAAGACCAATTTCTGGCATTGACCGGCAGAGGAGGGAGGCACAGATCAGACGAGTGTCAGGGGATATAACGCAGCAGTCAGCGGCCCTGGTTGCGGGAACCCAAAAAAGGCTTTGGCGGGTGCCATGGTAACAACAGGCACCACGTTAGGAACCCCTGCTCTAGCATTACAAAAATGTGGGACCCCTGGATTGGATTTTTCAAGTATCCCCCAATAGACAGGAACACGGTCCTAGCATAAAGCAGTCCCCCTGGTTTGCTTGGACATGGCGCCTGGTGAGAGAGGCTTTTCGGGTAAATCTGTGAGATCTCAGTTATGATATGGGAAACTCCCAAATGCCTATTCAGCTAAGAGCGAGAACCAACCCCTAACTATACCCCCCACAGCAGACTACATCAAATATACAATCTCCCACAGCTGTTATGTTACCCTGTTCCTGTCCTTCCCACTGTTAAACGTACAGCTCAACCCCCTTATAACGCTGTGCTTGGGGTCCAAAGAATAACACCGCGTTATAAGCGAATCGCGTTAGAAATAATGTACAATTGTATGCATTGTACAATAAAGTATTTTTTACTTCGTTCCAGGCAGACAGGCACTGGACAACACTAGGAAAGCAATTCATTTGACACACATAACAACGTCCAGAAGGCTTCAAGTCATACTTCTATCCCTGGACGCATAACCGGGTGGACTGGCAAAACATGTTCAGTACATTACAGGCCTTTGACTTCTTTGAGAAAGTCTTGGCTCTGTACAAAGGGCTACACTGTAGAATACACTGCATGGGCATTCTCTCAGATCCAATTATCATACGCAATGGCACAAGCGAGGGATGTACCCTGTCCCGACTGTTCTTTGCTCTGGTAATGGAACCACTTGAATGTTTAATATGGAACCATCCCAACATCCATAGCATTCCTGTCTCCCCATCAAATCACACTATTTCACTGGTTGCATATGATATCCTTTGTCCAACTTGTTCGACACAATCTAAAATGTTGGTGTGGTGTCATGTTTTAAGAATAAACGTATCAAAGTTAAAAGCCCTTAGTATCAGTCTCTAGGTGCCACCAAAAAGCATATTCATACATTTCAATCGCCAATGGGAAAAACACTCAATTCCTACCTGGGCATCATTTTAACTAATTCTTTCACATCACTGAATCAGGCTAATTATCCGCAATTATAGCACTGACAAAAGACCTAGAGTCCTGGGACAAGTACAGTAGGGCCCTGCTTCTCGGCGTTTTTCTTCTCGGCGATCCGTCAATATGACGGTACCGAGACGGGGGCCGTAATGTCTGCACATGTGCATAAGGGAGACGTCCGAGGCCGCACATGTGCAGAAGGGGGAGCGGCCGAGGTCGCACATGCGCAGAATGGGGGAGCGGCCGAGTTCACGCATGTGCAGAAGGGAGACGGCTGATTCTGCACATGCGCAGAAGGTGTAGGAAATACAGAAAATTGCCGGTGGACATAGCAAATGCTATGTTCCGATTTTCAGTGATTGTCGCTTTCCGGCGGCTGCCTAGAACGGAACCCGCCGTATGAGTGGGGCCCTATTGTATTGCATCTCGTGGATGGGCAGTGTGTTCGGTCAACATGAACCTCCTGCCCAGAATCATGTATCTTTTCCGAGACATTATATACAGATATTAGAGCACTACAGATTGCCATATCCAAATTTGTGTGGAATCATAAAAAAGACTGAGGACGTGACTACCACAACTCACACTGTCTCACTGCAATAAGAGAATCTGGGTATACATCGAGGGCAACATGGTATTCCCCCAGAATATTCGTTCGATAATGTGGCTGCCCAAAGGCTACAGAGATCCCTCAATCCGGTCGATCCTGACCATAAACCACTCCCTGCACATATAGGACAAATTTAAAAGGAAACATAACCAAACCTTCCAAAACTCACTAATGGTCCCACTATTGCGGAATCCAGACTTCCCCCCCAGGAGTACAGTATATCATAGGACTTTCGGAACATGTCAGGCAGCTGGCATGACCAAGCTAAAGGACATGGTATCTTGGAACAAATTAATCCCATTTCAAACTTTCAAAGAGAGGAGAGAATTGCCGTAGCAGGAGAGGTTCCAATTAACGCCAGTCATTTTTATTTACCCCACAATCCCCCCCTACTAGAGCACAATACCCCACAACCCCACCTACAGCACAATACACACACACTTTACCTTGTGGTGGATGTCTCCTGTGCCACACCGGTTCTGTATGCGGATACGGAAGACCAATTTCTGGCATTGACCGGCAGAGGAGGGAGGCACAGATCAAACGAGTGTCAGGGGATATAACGCAGCAGTCAGCGGCCCTGGTTGCGGGAACCCAAAAAAGGCTTTGGCGGGTGCCATGGTAACAACAGGCACCACGTTAGGAACCCCTGCTCTAGCATTACAAAAATGTGGGACCCCTGGATTGGATTTTTCAAGTATCCCCCAATAGACAGGAACACGGTCCTAGCATAAAGCAGTCCCCCTGGTTTGCTTGGACATGGCGCCTGGTGAGAGAGGCTTTTCGGGTAAATCTGTGAGATCTCAGTTATGATATGGGAAACTCCCAAATGCCTATTCAGCTAAGAGCGAGAACCAACCCCGAACTATACCCCCCACAGCAGACTACATCAAATATACAATCTCCCACAGCTGTTATGTTACCCTGTTCCTGTCCTTCCCACTGTTAAACGTACAGCTCAACCCCCTTATAACGCTGTGCTTGGGGTCCAAAGAATAACACCGCGTTATAAGCGAATCGCGTTAGAAATAATGTACAATTGTATGCATTGTACAATAAAGTATTTAAGATACCAATAATTGTGTTGTAAAGTATTCATACATACGAAAATTGGGAGCCACGGGTGCATCGCATTATAAGCGGATTCGCGTTGTAGCGGATCGCATTGTAACGGGGTTGAGCTGTATTATGCAACTGAATGCATCCAGACACGTATTGAGTCAGTTCTTAACAAACAATGTATTCACTAATTCGGTTGTTATATACCCTTGTTTCCCCCATCCCCGGTATTTCCCCACCGTAAAAAACATTTAAAACGATAAGCACCAATTATGTTGTTGCGCCACAGCTGCTTAAGGCCGCGCTTATAGTGCTGGCGATAGCGACCGACGCCGTCACCCGTCACCACTGGCGAAAGTTGTAATTTGATTTTTAGCGACGTCGCTGGCGACAAGGCCAGTGATGTCATGAAAGGGGACGGCCCGCGGTCTGATTGGTTTAGAGACAGTCACATGTGTCTCTAAAAAATCAAATAGGCCCGGCTTCAACATTTTTGGTCGCTCCATCGCCGTCGTGCTTACTATAAGCGTGTGCGACGGAGTCAATGTATTTGTTTCGGAGTGACGTCACGTCGCCGTCGCAAGGCACTATAAGCGCAGCCTAAGACAAACATTTTACGGCTGTTGTATCCCCTTGTCTCCCTCCTGCCCTCCATCAGTCTCTTCACGGCAAGGTGCATTATACAACTGTATGCACTTAGATAGGCGCCATAACCCTTGTCTCCCCTGCTCTGGTGTTCCCCTTGTGACAATAGGGTAAATATGGCTGCTGTTTAGAAAAGGTAAGTCTGCCATTATCCCTAGAGGGGTTAATGTGTTTGCAGTTGAAAAGTTGAAAAGATTGTCTGCAACCTTCCATGTTACTCTTATGTTGCAAATGTTATGTTGCAGTCATACCCACCAATCAGGGCCTGGGCACGCAGGCAGCACCTGGCCCTGAATGTTGCAATATGGAGGGCAAGGGGTATAAACATGTGGGGAGAGAGACTACTAGTTAGCTTTAGTTCTGAGTTCAGGTGCAGGTGAAAAGGTCCAGTACTGGTCAGCCTGACAAGTAGGCCCTGTAGGCCCTGTGCAGGAAGCAGCACAGGGGAAACCTATGCAAGAAGGTCCCTGTAACTAGGCCTGCAGGGTATCCCCAGCTTCCTCAGTTAAGTATGTGTATTGTCTGTGTATTTGTACTGTTGTGGATATACTTTTCCAATAAATTCATTTTATAAACTCTCGTGTTTCTGTCTGGCGATAGTGATCCCTGGTATTAGTCTTGGTCTCCCGTGACACCCCTCACTATTAAATGTATTTAAAACTGTATGGTCTCGAACTGTGTTGTATCCCTCATGTTTCTTTATTCTATACCCCCAACTGAAATACCCTTTCCCAAAAAAACAGAAAAAAAATCACGTTGAGAACCATCATCTTTATGATCAGCAATATATTTGTGTATAATATAAACTCTCTTTATGATAAGTGCACCGTCTTTTATCATTGATCTCTCTCTATACACACAGTTTACACTCATTTCAATACGTAATGCATTGCTGAAAAGGGTTATACTGTAAGTGATTAATTTTTTAAGGAAGGGAATTACAAACACACACCGACCACACTCATTCATACTCACGCTCTCTCATACTTACACCACACACCTTCCCCAGCCCACACAAAGCCATCACACTTTCCTCCCCATACAAAGCACTCCCTCTTTCCTTCCCACACATGCCTCAAACATGTCAGCTGCTCAGGCTGGCACTTCCTGCGCTGTCTGGAGCTGGCTCCTCTCTCCCCTTTATGTCTTCAGGCAGGGCGGGACGTGACTCCTCTCTCCCCTTTATGTCTTCAGGCAGGGTGGGACGTGGCTCCTCTCTCCCCTTTATGTCTTCAGGCAGGGCGGGACGTGGCTCCTCTCTCCCCTTTATGTCTTCAGGCAGGGCGGGACGTGGCTCCTCTCTCCCCTTTATGTCTTCAGGCAGGGCGGGACGTGGCTCCTCTCTCCCCTTTATGTCTTCAGGCAGGGCGGGACGTGGCTCCTCTCTCCCCTTTATGTCTTCAGGCAGGGCGGGACATGGCTCCTCTCTCCCCTTTATGTCTTCAGGCAGGGCGGGACGTGACTCCTCTCTCCCCTTTATGTCTTCAGGCAGGGCGGGACGTGGCTCCTGAACAGCGAGCATTTTTTCCCCTCAGAGCGGCACACCAAGGTTCATCGGCACCCTGGTCGAGAAACACTGTTTTAGACAGTTCTGTTAAATTGAAGATGGCTGCCAACCCTAACAGTACCACTTTTCCTACAGACTGGCCTGCACGGCTATAAGCAAGTCCTTTTGCCTACCAAAACCTGACATTCTTTCTGCAGCTTAAATACTGTACTGTAAAATCCATGCAGCCAGCACTGGGGTGGAAAGTTCAGTGAATTATCAGGAGTTCACAAAGAGATTGCCCAAAGCCTCCTGTTGAGCTAGTAGCACAAACACATACACACGCACACTTTGTGAGATAAAATGCTTCATTACTGACATCCTCCACTAAAGTAGATAAAGTTGATGCGTTCTTCGTTGCATTTTGATGGCGTGTGCCTATAAACCTCTCCTGGGCTCCTTCCCGCGCGTTCATAAATCTCAGCAGGTCCTATGGACAACTCTTTGAATTACTCAGAAGTGCCTCGTCAGTAATTTGAAAGGAGCTCTAGAGAACAGAGGGCACGAGCGTGCAGTGTTGGTGAAGTTCTCTGAATACTCTGCTTATAGTTAAGATATTTATGAAAGCTTTCCTGCTTCAAACCAGGCGCCAAACACAGCACCAGATTTTGGGGCACTTTGAATATACTCCGAAGTAGCCCATTGTGGTGATTGCGGTTCGAATCTCAGTGTCGGCTTTTCTTGTAACCTCTGTACTGTAAAATCACTGTACTTCCCACAATTAGATTGTAAGCTCTTGAGGGCATGTACTCATTCCTGCAAAATTCTACGTACAGTGGTATATAAGAAACAAAGTAGTATTAACCTTTTCAGTGCCTGAAGCGATAACGGGAACAGGCAGGTCTTCGGATCAGAAAACGGAAGTGGAGGGAGCTTTACTCCTATTCCAATCAGGCTAGACGTTCCCCAGAACCACACATTCCTAAGAATAACACACATGTTGTCTATCCCCAAGGATATAACAATTACCACTAAATATCTCTAGAATGCTGCATCACAAAGAAGAGACCATGCAGAGCTATAAAAGGTTCATTGAGAGGTGATGGTACCAAAAAGTATGTTCTTCTAAACAGATTTACATGAAATTTACGAGTACCACAGCGAAAATAAGTATCACACCTAGAAGGAGATTAACTCTGCAATAGGATATCATCATTATAAGAATATCAGAAACAACCAGCATTATGTCATTATCCTCATCTCAAAAGTTGTGCCTGTGTGTGTATTTATAACTATATCAGTGAATAAATATAAATACAGGCATTTTTTGGTTCATTTGTATATATATGTATGTGTGCATATGTATATGTATGTGTGTGTGTGTATTTATACCGATATACGAGTCTAAATATAAATATAAATGTATATATATATATATATATATATATATATATATATATATATATATATTATATACATAGTGGTGCCATCGCTGTCCTCTAGGGGCTGAATAGGGCAGTTATATGACTTTACAGCTCTCATAGAGTTAATCCTCTCTGGCATGGCTGTTCACCTGCTGGCTAATTAATAAGGAAGTGCCTTAAGAGTATGGAAGCAGCAAGGCACTGAGAGACAGTTTTTCCCCAGAGAAGGTGGGAGACAGAGGAGCTCCCCTGCTAACGGAGGCTGGCTAAAGAAGCGTGAGAGACACTGCTGAGAGAGCTGTGCTGAAGCAGTGACAGCTGGTTACAGAGGAACACAGGAGTTTCCCTGATGTCCCGTGGGGCGAATCCCAAAGAGATGAAGGAAGGACGATAGACTGTGCTTGTTAGATCTCTACAGATCAGGTCATCTAGGGCAAGCAAAACAAAACTTCTCCCGGGAGCATACTGGAACGCAACGGAATATGGGATGCTTTCAAATAGTATAGCATACGAGCTCGGAGCCGTAAGAATTCAAGGAGGCTTTTAGTTGAATTCCCACAACTGAGTTTAATGGTTCACCAAGCAGGTTTTTATACATAAGGCAGGGACAAAAATACAGTTGTCATCTGTTACAAATATGGGTACACATCTAAATTTACATGTAACCTCTACATAATGCCTTTTCTGTAGATCTTAAAACATTTAACTGCTGAGCAAGAGACATATACAATGGTGACTTATAAGGCAGTCTTGTCCTTCTTAACAGCATATGACAAGCAGAAACAGTTAGTCTAAAAGCTATTTACAATAGCCTCCCGTGAAAATAGCAAGGCCAGCGTATTCTGTTTAACCTTATCAATTCCAGAGCTGACAGAAGACAGTTTTAACCTTACAGTGCTGAAGCAGGGACATCGCCAGATGGA